>NC_084970.1:24134964-24434964 GCF_963691925.1 Scomber scombrus
AAATAATCTGCTAAATGGATATATAACACTGCAGTGTACTGCAAAGTAGTGTTACAGCAAAATCTAAAAAGCCAGTTGTCAATGATCACAGCACGGAGCACAACCACAGGACTGAACTTACTGTTGTTTTTTTTTTCTGTTGTTGCTTCCACTCAAACATTTATAGAAATGTTCTCTGCATCTTCCCTCATTCCCAAAACACATGGTGACTTTAAACTAACTGCTGCTTACATATCGTCAGGACAACATTCAGCAAATATGAAACGATAAATGGAGTGTGCCTTATTTTCTTTCTCTCTCTCTCTCCTCTCTCTCTCTCTCTCTCTCTCTCTCTCTCTCTCTCTCTCTCTCTCTCTCTCTCTCTCTCTCTCTCTCTCTCTCTCTCTCTCTCTCTCTCTCTCTCTCTCTCGCTAGCTGACAACAAATACAAAAAAAACTGATTCACAGCACAACACATGAAAGTCACATCACATGGCAGATTTTTTTTGTTGGAAAAATGAAGATCAAGGAATGTATGTCATCATTTTGCCATAAAAAAGTGTATTTCATTTGATGAAACGCAGTAGAAGACAGTGTGTCTTTTGCCTCTGCTGAAAATGTGAAACAAGAAACTCAAGATGCAACAGTTGAGTAGGTCTTCTGCTTTAAGCCAACAATAAATATACTTAATGTCTTGTTGCTCCACTGTAACAGATTCAACAGATTATACTGGCTTCCTTTCATTTGCACAGAAAAGTAAATAAATTACAAGTTAAATCTGCATAATAAGGGCATTGAAATCATTGTAATTTCAAAAATAATGCCACATTTTGTTATATACAAAGCAAAATGAGATATTTAAGCAATTATATACTTGTGTATATCCATATTACCAGAGAAACATTTAATAATTCTGTGCTTCCTCTATGATACATACCACACTCGTGAATTCTTTATAAATCTTGTATGAAGCGTTTTATTTATTTTTCTTGTTTCTTGTAACTACAGTAGATGAGTGCATATGTTAAAATGTTAGTTTTATATTTATATTTATTTTTCTGTAATCCAATAGAGGATGAAGATGAAAATGAACATAAACGATAACAACAAAACATGATTTTAGTTGAAAGCATGCCAAAGCAATGAAGTCAACGTTTGAGAATTAAGTTAATTTCAAAATAAAAGGGGGTTGCCATAAACACTTTCCAAAAGCATTAAAATGTCACTTAACACAGAACATTAACACAGTACCAGAAGTATTTATGAGATATGTAACACTAAACAAATCAAGAAGGCTTACAAGCTCGACTAAAATTTAAATTTAACAAATTGATGGTTTTAGTATACATGTTTAGTTATTGTTTGATTATCGGGGAGCAAGCAGAACAGAAAATGCCACTGCCATGTTTATTCATGCAATCTGTAACACTGAGGCAATCATGACCTTGGTGAATACTTTGAAATGGCCTACATACAGTACAATATCCCTATTCAAAGAAAGGAGAATGATTACAGCCATCCGTGTCATTCAGTTCAAAGCTACAGTCACAGTAAGACAGTTGTTAACGGTCTGTATAGGTGATTATAACGATGTCATGTCCTTCAGGCTGCAAATAAAAGACATGCTGTCAATTAACAATGACCTCAAATCTGCGGAAGGATGTAATTTACCTGCTTGTATCTGTGATTTTAGGTATCCGGACTTTTAAGTGTACAGTATGTGTGTGTGAGAGTGTGAGTGTTCGAATGTTTAGGGAAAGAATTCATGGTTTGGCCAATGGATGATACCAGGCCATCCAATCACCTGCCATCATGACAAATTTAGTCAGCTCTGCATCATGACAGACACATCATTATCATTTTTCTTGTCAGCACCTTATTAAAATACCCTCAGAGAGAGAGAGAGAGAGAGAGAGAGAGAGAGAGAGAGGAGAGAGAGAGAGAGAGAGAGAGAGAGAGAGAGAGGAGAGAGAGAGAGAGAGAGAGAGAGAGAGAGAGAGAGAGAGAGAGAGAGAGAGAGAGAGAGAGAGAGAGAGAGAGAGAGAGAGAGAGAGAGAGAGAGAGAGAGAGAGAGAGAGAGAGAGAGACTCGTGCTGTTATTCACTCACTACTTTTTCAGGCTTACACCACAACAACCTTTTTTGACAGGCAAGTGTCATCGGTTTAATATAATTATTTAATAAACATATACAGTAAAAGTAATGTACTCCTTCCAACTTTAAATGAGAAGTCTTATACTGAGTACGATCAGGCTTCTCCTGTCTAGGCCCCCAAACTCTGAGTGATGTACCTGCTGAGATTAGGTTTGCTAAATCCATCACGTCTCTATCTCAGTGTGAATTTATTTATTTCATTGTATCCATTAATTTTTTCATCATTATTGTCTTGTTTTTTTTGTGAAGCACTTTATGACATTGTTAAGAAAAGTGCTATATAAATAAAGTTTATTATTATTATTTTTGTTTATGAAGTCCTTTGTAGACACCATTATACTCCCTTGCTACGTGGACTCGACTGTGCCTCTGTACACATTATTTCTCCTAATTAAGATATAGGCTTGTGTTGCCCTCTGTTGAGTCCTTTGACACCACAGTGTAAGCGATCCTCATTGATTTTATTTGGTCATTTCTTTTTAATTGCATGGATTGTGTCCCAGTGTAACTAGACCTCCCCACAACCCCCTAGTTCATAAGAATCCAAGCCAGTGTTTTCTTTTTCTGTCCTCTAAGAAGGACTTTCTGTGATGTCTGTGAAATTATGAAGACAAACACCATGCCAGCGCTTTACTTTAAATGATATAGATAGCTTGGCGGAAACTAAGCTCATGCTCAGCTTTACTGCACAGAGTAGCCTACAATATGTCCTCTTTGCATTGTCCTGTAGAAAATGTGTTACCTTTTATTACTGCAAAGACTCTTGTCACTCAACTTCCACATACTTCAATTGACTCAAATATGACATCTAATACTGCCTCTTTAAGTTAAACCTAAGAGCTTTTAACAGACACACACAAGCACTGACTGAGTATTGAGCTTGATGGGTCTCAGTAACAGACATGACAGGAACAAACAAGCTATAGCTGGTGGTTTCCTGCCTGTCAGAGAGCTGAAGACTGGGTGACTCAGTTAGCCTGGGAGAAGTGAGCTCAGTATATTTTCTTTCAATTGCTTATGGCTGTGCAGAATCTTCAAAATGATGCTTTTTCTGTTCATGTGGCAAGAATAGTTACGCAGCCCACTTTTTTTCTTTTATTGCCTTCTCACACAGCCACACTTAATTGTATTCCTGTTTGATTTTTATCATGTTTAATTCAGGAAAACATTTTTATTCATATTGCTAAGCATTAAAGAGCACATGTTTTATACAATTTAATTTTTGTCATGTATCTTAAAAGACAAAAACTGTGTAGAAACATCCGTATTGAAAAATATGATAGACACATTGGCAATCATTAAAAGTTAATTGACATACAAATCGTTAATAAAGCAGAGTTTAAAATTATGATAAGATTATATGTGCTACCCTTGGCAGGAATACTGGGACTTCGTTGATGCAAGAAGACATTTTTACAGTATTCAGAAGCATGTTGATGTTGGTGGAATATGGGGAGGGAGCCTGAAGGAAGAGATATATATTACCTGTTGCAAATAGGACATATAGGTTTAAACCAAACTCTCCATAGAATAGGGAAGCACCCTACTGGATTATGTACACACTGTGATAAACCAGAAACTGTCAAAAATGTACTGATAGATTGCAACAGGTACAGTAAAGGGAATTAATGTCAGTACTAGGTGGTGAAAAACATGTTACATTGCAGAATCTGCAAGGAAAGACATCATGGAAAGTGTGCAATCATCTAAAGAATTACTTCAGAGTAACAGGGAGATTTATTTTCTGCCAATCTACTGCTGATTTGCAACCTGCCATTAAAACTCAAAGAAGAAGAAATATCTGATAAGAAGACCACTAATACATGTCTGTTCAATATGAGGCTACAACCAGTAGGCCATTATTTTAGTTTACAATAAAAACTGGAAGCAAGTTCTGCCCAAATGAGGAGTGTGATATCTTATTCTGTATATGTACAAAAATTAGCTAGTGAGCCAATTTCCAATCACTGCGTGCCAATTTAACTTCAACCAAATTAATGATTGTGACAGTAGGCAAAAATGTCCCCACAAAGCAAAACATGGAGGACATCAGGTGTCAGTAACAGCTAAGCTAATGAAACAGATCTGTTATGAATCCAAAACATCATCTTTGACAGAAATGTGTGTAAAACTAATGTTTATTAACCTAAGGCCACTGGCCTCTTCACTTTTTTATCAGTAGATCAGGAGCTAATTATTCGTGTAGATCGTTATAATATAGACATTATTTATAAGGTCAATTAGCCACAGCTTGTCCACTTGATTAGCTTGTTTATGAATGCCGCTCATCATTTTATCAGGAAAATCCTAAAAGCAGCAGTTTGACAGACAGTTGCAGCTTCAGGAGTTCAAGTGAGCCATTGGCTCAAACAAAGTTTCACATTAGTTTTCAGTTATTATTATTCTATTTTCTTGTAACATTTATCTTAAAGATGTATCATCTAAGTTTCACTTATTTCACATTAAAATGCTAATTTTATAGTCTCAGATATATATATATACAATTACACAATATATCAAATATATTTATAAAATCAGAGAAAATGTCACATGCCCTGTTATAGGCAAGTTATATAACCAAATAGATACTTAGTTAAGAAAATAGTGTGTTTTGTATGTTTGCACATGTAAGGAAAAAGAGACAAGTGAGTAAATGCACACACAGATAATTGTGCATATTAAAACCAGTAAAATTAATAGAATTAATCCTAGCCCAAGGAAAAAAAGAAAAGAAAAGTACACTGGGGAGTAAACAGTTAACCAGCAAAGGCAGCAGCGTCCTGCATGGGTATAGGTAGAAAAAAGTATTAATGTAAAAAGAAGAGTTTTAAATGAATGAAAAACAGTCATGAGACTTAAATTTAAAAAAAAAAAAAAAAATAAAAAAAAACCTCTATCCAGAAGTATGTATTTGGGTATTGAGCTACAATCCAGCTGTAAGTACACAAGAGAATGCCTGTGGAGACTTCCCAAAGGCAGACAAATATGTTGGCAACTTATAGAGGCTTTTGCAATTGATTCACCTCCTGCAGCTGCAAACTGGAAAAAGAATTACAGGGAACTGACTCTGGCATCTTTTTTGCAGAGCGCTTTTGACACTGTTGTTTTTAGACAGGAGTGTTCTAGGCTTGAAAGGGTGAGGTTTGTTTCCCACTTGTTGCATGTAACAGTGAGCTTCTTCAACATGAACCTTGACCAATGAGTTTTACGATGGATGTATTGAAAAATTTGATTTAAAGGAAGTTATGTCTTGTCTCAAACCTGATTTGACAATGGTTGACAAAAGCATGGTGACTCCCTTACTCATAGATTATATTTTATTGATAAAATATTGAACATCTGCAGGCCGTTTTAGTTCTGAGAATAAAACAACTGCGTCACAGCAATGTTGAACACACTTATAAAGACATGATGTATTTGTAATCTGTTACTGCATGCGTGTGTGCCTTAATGTGTTCATCCACTGAGCCCTTCAAACAAAGGTCAGGCAGCTCAGTGTGCTTTAGGGACAAAAATTAATCCACGGATTTATCACAGTTTGTCTCTGTTGGGCACTCTCGGAGTGGACTGATTCAAAATAATCTACCATTGAAAATTTACCATTATTCATTGAATGTAAGATACGTTCACCTGAAATTTTAGCATTTAAGTTATTTTTATTTGTTGCTAGTTTATATCTATAGTTTCTAAAATCTCATGAAATTAGGGCTTCAACCAACGATTGTCCTTATTATCAGTTAATCTGCCACTTATTTTCACGATTAATTGATTAATGATTTGGTCAGTAAAACATCAGTAAAAGTTGAAAAACACCAATCACTTCACAACATCCTGGAGTCCAAGGTGACGTCCTCAGATTTCATGTGTCTAATTTGTCACACCAATTGTTCAAACCCCCCAAATATTAAATGAAAGTAATCCAAGAGTACAAAAAGCGACAAATTATCATATTTGAGAGCCTGGAGCTAGCAAATGTTTTGAATTTTTGCTCGAATAATGATTGTTGTTTGACTAATCAATCTATCAACATGTATAGTAAAGTTGTTTTGCTGGTGCATTTCGAGTCTGGCCTCCTGCTTCAAAGACAATCCTACAACAATTTACACAATGTACAATTTACAGTTTTGTGCAGTGAACATGGAATACATGCTGGATAGAAGCAGGGTCTGTGTGGATTTTAGTAACCACCAGGGAACTACAGCAATAACACTACCTACTAAAAACTTGACATTGTCAGAAATGAACAGTCTTTGACTTTGTTAGATACTGGATAAGTCTTGAACTGAACATCTAAGTCAAAGTAATAAATACCTAAAACTTGCTGATCCTCTCAAAGTCTGGTTGAGGCCACTAACCAGCTGTAAGGATTTTATCTTGGTTTTATCCATAATCTTATCAGCCTGGTTGTTTATCAGTAATGTTACCGCTTTTTTTTTTCATTACTGAAGAATCTGTTTTGTTTTTTGTAATTTTTTCAAATTATCATTTAAAAAAAAAAAAAAGAATAAATTTAAAAAAGAATAAGAATCAATTGATATTTTAAATTAATTTTTAAAGTAATTGAATATTATTTTCAGAGCGGCAACAGTAACGTCTACAAAAGCAAAACCATTGTATAAACTCATTAATATCTCACTGGAAACTAATCTAAACTGTAAAATAAGTAATATTTTTGACACCACAATAGGAGTGAAGTTAATAAAGAAAGAAGAACACAGAACAGACACATCTGTCACTATCAGTCTTTCCTCCTATCCTCTGCACAGTAGCTGTATGAATGACTGCCGCTGGTAGACGGGGCTGGTTTGTCTCAGTCTGTAGCTAAGTTTGCAAAAATTTGCCAAATGTTAAGATATGTTGCAAAGTAAATAAAATATATAGGCTACATACAGACAGCTTTCATTTTAGCTTGTTCATAACAATTCCCTATTAGCTTAACATCCGCATCGTGGTTGTGTAAAACATTCCAGGAAACTGTGGTCGAAATATTGGTGTTCTACATGTTCGTGCTTGCTGAAAAGGTATAGATTCATACCATGATAATAGGGCAATGGGCTTATCGACTTTTTTTTTAGCACAGAGACTGCACATAGAAGAATTTTGTAAAAAATAGTTGTTTTGACAAAATCAAAAAGGAAACACCAAATACATCATGAACCTGATTTCATTTTGTGCCAACATATTTTTAACTGATTCACACGGTAATGGTAAAGAAGATTTGCGTGCTTATGGAAGTTATGGTTGACAGAAGGAATTAGTTTTAGTACTGAATGTCTGAGATGTATTTAAAAAGTAATTACTAGCATGTCACATTTATGTATGTACTTTTGCAGTTTACATGAATACTAATGCAGCTACGTTAATAAATCAGAAGTACTGTCATTCGCTGTCTAATTAGAGTGATATGCATTTATGCATATCAGTGATTTGTTTATGTATACGTTATTTGTAAGCTTAGCACTTTGAAATGTAATGTCTTTCAGTTTGACACATCCTCTTAGAGACACCACAACCTCTATCTCTCTATCTCTTTCTACCACTAAGTGTGTCTGTGTGTTTGAGATGAAGGCTCTGGCATGTTTTTTTGTGTGTTTTGTAGTCATTGGCAGTCACCACATGTGGAGAAAGCACCTCTCTTTGTATCCTAAGTTATGTCAGAGTGCAGCACCCTGAGGGTTTTATTTTGAGTGTTTTCAGTGCTGATGATGATGTGAACATATATATTACATATATACGGTGCAAAAAAAGACGTAAAAATTGTGTGTGTGTGGTCTGTCAAAGGCTACAACAACTGTTAAAATAAATAACTAATAAATTACTCTCAGCATAGTTATTAGGTTCATTTGGCTTTTGCGCTGTGAAAAAACATGTATGCACTGTGCCTGAGTCTTATAATGGTCAGGCAAACCCTGATTACCTTGACTTTGTGTATGGAGCCTCGATGCGAAACAGTTGTAAAATGCCATATTGGTGCCAATTAATCAGTAGACTTCCAATCCAGACATTGTCACTGTGTTTGTGTTTGAAAGGATGTATGTAACTCTTCAGGCCAATAGGAAGAAGGAATATAGGCGATACATGTTAACAGGTTTCTTGTATTACTTGTAACATAAAGCCCTGCCGGTACCTGCCTGCTGCCTCCAGAGTCCCACAGGCCAAAAAGGCCCTATAGGACTCCTTCAGCGTGACGGCATCCCTCACCGCCGGTGTCCACCAGCGGGTTCGGGTATTGCCGCCACGACAGGCACCGACCACCTTGCGGCCACAGGACCGGTCGGCCGCCTTGACAATGGAGGCGCGGAACATGGCCCACTCGGACTCAATGTCCCTCGCCTCCCCCGGTACATGGTGAAAGTTCTCCCGGAGGTGGGAATTGAAGCTCTCTCTGACAGGAGACTCTGCCAGACGTTCCCAGCAGACCCTCACAATGCGTTTAGGTCTGCCAGGTCTGACCGGCATCCTCCCCCACCATCGGAGCCAACTCACCCCCAGGTGGTGATCAGTTGACAGCTCCGCCCCTCTCTTCGCCCGAGTGTCCAAGACATGCGGCCGCAAGTCCGACGACACGACTACAAAGTCAATCATCGAACTGCGGCCTAGGGTGTCCTGGTGCCAAGTGCACATATGGACACCCTTATGCTTGAACATGGTGTTCGTTATGGACAATCTGTGACGAGCACAGAAGTCCAATAACAGAACACCGCTCGGGTTCAGATTGGGGGGGGCCGTTCCTCCCAATCACACCCTTCCAGGTCTCACTGTCGCTGCCGACGTGAGCGTTGAAGTCCCCCAGCAGAATGATGGAATCCCCAGAGGGAGCACTTTCCAGCACCCCCTCTAAGGAGTCCAGAAAGGGTGGATACTCTGAGCTGCTGTTTGGGCCATAGGCACAAACAACAGTCAGGATCCGTCCCCCCACCCGAAGGCGGAGGGAGGCTACCCTTTCATCCACTGGGGTAAACTCCAACATACAGGCGCCAAGCCAAGGGGCAATAAGTATTGCCACCCCTGCCCGGCGCCTTTCACCAACGGCAACTGCAGAGTGGATGAGAGTCCAACCCCTCTCGAGAAGACTGGTTCCAGAGCCCTTGCTATGCGTCGAGGTGAGGCCGACTATATCTAGCCGGAATTTCTCAACCTCGCGCACCAGCTCGGGCTCCTTCCCCGCCAGAGAGGTGACATTCCACGTCCCTAGAGCTAGCTTCTGCAGCCGAGGATCGGACCGCCAAGGCCCCCGCCTTCAGCTGCTGCCCATCTCGCATCGCACCCTTCCCCTTTGGCCCCTCCTGCGGGTGGTGGGTCCGCTGGAAGGGGGTCCCATGTTTCCTCTTCGGGCTGTGCTCAGCCGGGCCCCATGGGTGCAGGCCCGGCCACCAGGCGCTCGCCATCGAGCCCCACCCCCAGGCCTGGCTCCAGAGGGGGGCCCCGGTGACCCGCGTCCGGGCAAGGGAAACCAAGGACCATGTATTTTACTCGTCATTTGGGTTTTGTGAGCTACGCTTTGTCTGGTCCCTCCCCCCGGACCTGTTTGCCTTGGGTGACCCTACCAGGGGCATAAAGCCCCCGACAACGGAGCTCCTGGGGTCATTGGGACACGCAAACCCCTCCACCACGATAAGGTAGTAGCTCAGGGAGATATATCATATCACCTATATCACCTTTTATATACAATAAGCAAAAAAAAACTTAATAAAAAGAGTCATTCATACAGCCACTGTGCAGACCTTCATTATACATGGGAGTCAACATGTTTACGACTTCACAATACACAACTGATAAAACTCAGTGGGCAGGCTGTCAGGACCGGGGCTTTTCTCGACTTTTAACTGTTTGATGACCTGTGCTGCCTCTGTCTTTGTGAAGTAAAAGATGACGGGTGGTATGGAGGGATAGTCCCCCAAAAAGTGTTCACAGATGCAGTGTCAGTTTTTATTTTCTTATATGCAGTTGCACATAAATCTCTTTTCATACTTTCACAGAAAATAGCAATACATATGAATTTAATGAACTTGCTTTGAAGTTCTTTTGTGCAGATTTAATAGCATAAATTAGGTTTCCTCTTTTATCCCTTTCTGAATGTTTATATTATATATATTATATATTAATTCATAATTAAGTGTCTGTGTTTTTAAGTTTCTTCATCTATATTTGATCTTTGTTTCATCTGATTGAAACTAATATATGAATTTATTAATTTATCATATTAAGTTTATTTAATTCTTTACATTTAAATTTAAAGAGTGCTACTCTTTTCTCCTTCATATTGGTTTGCATCAGCTTCAGTCTATGACCTTTTTAATCTTCTGCAAAGAATTTAAAAAACAAAGGAAACTTAACTATGCTATTTATTTACATGAGAAGACTAATTCCAAAGACCGATGCAAGGATT
This sequence comes from Scomber scombrus, assembly GCF_963691925.1. Lineage (NCBI taxonomy): Eukaryota > Metazoa > Chordata > Actinopteri > Scombriformes > Scombridae > Scomber > Scomber scombrus. Next base: position 24,145,486 of record NC_084970.1, read on the forward strand.
AAAGCCTGAAAGGATTTGTGATCCTGAAAAGTTGTCCAGGGAGAAATGTGTACAATATATTGAATTAATCAGTATATTAATTTAAAACTGCTCTATACCTGATTCAGGCATGGTGCCTGAGAACTTTAAACTCTGTTGATGGGTGACACATCTCTGATAATCGAGTGATACAGTGCTTACTCTTGTGATTTCAACTTTAATGCAAGTACGATAAATCACCAAGTTGTTCACATGTAAGGTGTTGCTTCCCTCTGCTTGTAGGCATGGAGTGCATGTAAAATGCACTGACTCAATCACCAATCAATATTCAATCTTCATTACATTAGGTGCATCTTTTTTAAATGTGTGATGAAGATGGAGTTTAAGTAATAAATCAAATGTGGATCCGTCAGTTGTACTAAATGTAGAGTCATGGTGGTGCTGAAAACCGTAATAGTGCTCAACTCTAACAGCAAATGCACACATAATTAAGTTAACTTAATAATAAGTTGAAACAGTGATACTTTTATCACATTTTTTCTATCTTTCTATTCAATTTTGAACTGGCATAATAATCTCTGAGAGGCACACTCCCATCCATGAAGCCTTTGCAGGTGCTAGTAGGTAGCAATTATCTACTGTGAAAGCAAAAAACAACAAAAAAAACAGAAGGAAACATCAGCGATAGACAAGACATCAAAGAGCCCTTTTGTTCTATTTAGGTGACACATTATTCCTTCGCCGAACAAAACCAGTTTAGTTTTCCTCTCAGCTTGTCAAACTAGCAAAGCATGTAAACAAGCAGCTGTGTCCCCAAGCATGTGCAGCGACACAGTGATGTCTCTCTGACATGGAGCTACAAGATCAAAAAGGCAGTCGCTGAGTTGGTTCAATTACATTGGAATAAACTACACCGGCCATGTGCATTACATCATCCAGTACCATTGATTTTTTTCAAATGGACTGCTCATAATTTTTAGATTAATTCTATGGTTCTCTATGGAGAATTAGGCTATATCAACCTGTGTTTGCACAAAACAAAAACACTTAATAATGTCATTCTAATTGAATTTGTTGATAAAAAATTACAATCTTTTAAACTTTCTTTTCCATTTTTGTGTTATATACTTCAAGTAAACCAATGAAGATTTTTGCATTACATCTATGCATCGATTACCATATCTTCATGATATTTATGCACAGAAAGAAACAGATCTAATTCATGTTCTGTCTCTTTATAATATCTGTCATGATGACTGCAATTTCCAGCATGTAGAGTAACACAACCATTGGCAGTGGAATAATCATCTGTCTCAGGTGATTTATGCAGGGTGTCATCAACTTCTATTGTTGGATGCGTAGTGTTTGTATGTCGACATTTGCACCAGTTGTCACTGGCAGATGGTAAAAGTTATTCTTTCCATTTTCATCACAGCAACTCTGAATCACTGGGCAGACTTGTTTTTGTGGGCACTGGGTGGTAATTCTTTTTGCATTATGTTCGTCATTTCCAATACCACAGAATTATCCCTCGATTAATTCATATCAACACTGGAAGGATAATTGCTGCCATAAAAAACTGCTGATGTACATTAGAAACATATACTATAGCTGAGGGAAGTTTTCCAGTTGACTAAGTTTGAGCGCATCACAAATTATACAGCCAATTTAAAAATTGATGCAATAATAAGCGTATAAAAGAGAATTATTGCTCTAATTAACATAGAAAATTAAGATTTACTTTAAGAGAATGACAGAACATACACACCAGTGGATCAACCAGTTTATATCTGTGAGAGTGATATGCCTGTAAATCCTAAAGACTTACACAATCTAAGCCTCGACTGGACTGAATTTGCACAATACTTGACACTCTGGTCCCATTGACTCCAGAGCAGCCATGCAGAGTGCACTAAGATTTTTTTTCTTAAGTGTTCATTTCACTTGGTACCCACCTGGCTTATGTGGTGTGTTATAGACCAAGATTTTCTACCTCTGAAATCTGGGAGAGATCCTAATGATGGTCGGCAAACAAGAAGAGACATTACTACAGACAGCTCCCAATCACAAATGTTTTTTTTTTAAATAACTTTAACATCAGATTTCACTTACTTCATCCTGTTAATTTGCTTAAATAACTTTATATCTCGGGAAAAGTAAACATCATTAGTAAAATTATAAATAAAGTGAAGGAGGGCACTGACATATCTTTTGTCAATGTTATTCTTGTCAATATTCTAAACTGTGTAGTTTCTCTGCTCTGGAAAAGAAACCAGGGTGCATGTATATTATAACTGAGTTTATAGTGACCTGCTTAGGATGAATCTTGTAGTGTGTGACAGAAATTGATCTTATAGTGGGTGTATTTATTGAATCCTCCAGCACCACTAATCATGTCAGAATTGTATTGACTACGCATTGACCAAAAGTAAACTGAGTCAATTTGATTTGCCAGTGGGATGAGACACTTGTGGCAGAAATACCTGTGAAACAGTCATGAAATAAAAAATCAGAGGGTCATTTTTAATGAGGAATACCTTTTATTTGTCTCTCAACATAAAACGTTGTTGATTTGTCACAGATTCACACATGAATGACTGCTGTTCCCCAAGAGACACTGCAGGTAGTTTGTTGGAGTCTTTTTTAATCCCTCTAGGTGAGGAAAAAAAAACATTTTTTTTCATTACAGAATAACCAAGCATGTAGCCTGAAGAAAAAATAGACAAACAAATCTGGCATCATGCTGCAGTAAACATCTAGTTCTATTAAAAACAAAAATCTTAAGGTACTCAGAGGAGTATCTGACCTGTAGTGGCGTTATGGAGATTCTTTTTTTAATGAATAGGTCCCTGTTTTGTTTGTCTCATGAACATGAATGAGAACATATACCCACATGATATGATACACACATTCCTGCCAATGGCTTCACACTTCCACTGATTGACAGGTGGTGTTAATATGCCAACAAAAACACAGAGGAAGAAGACATCAGCATAGTAAAAACTGAGGTAAACAACACAGAATTCAAACTTGTGAGAAAAACCAGCTTTGGGAATGCTTTAACAAGGAGGGAAATGGATTTGATGCATTTGTTAGTCCTCAAGGATACACACAATGAGTTTTGGTGAGTAACACTGAATCTAAGCATAACTTGTTCACAAGGAAACTCTACTGCTACAGGAAAAAGTTATATTAAGTTGAACTGAATTAAAGGGATTCATACAAATAGTCAGAGGATGGTCAAATCAATGGTCCTTGTCCAAAGAATAATATGAAAAATCCAGGGTTCAAATAAAAACATTTTTAAAAATATGGCAAAGAAAGGCAAAAGTGAATACATACACCAGATCCATAATCCCTAATGTTCTGGTTTTGTACAGTAGATTTCCTCATCATCATTTTGATGTCAATAAGGCACTGCCAAAGTACCAAAAACAGTTTTGATGTAAATCCCATTTGTGGAATCTACAGTATTAAAATGATATGATCTGGTGGACAGCACAGAAAGAATTTCCTTTAAATGTAATCTAAATAAGCTTTACATTAGAATACTGCTGTCAGGTGCAAAACTTGTATGTTCAAAATCGTAACTTTTCAGGAAATGAAAAATCCAATGGATCCAATGACATAACAACATTTAGTCACAATCTCTTTTTCATACTTTTCATTAGTTAAATATTTGTAAAAATCCAACAGACAGACAGTAAACGTGACCGATAGCATTGATCCATGAAAAGAAATAAAAGCGACCAGATTTGGAGATACAAGGTTTCTGCCAGACAGCAATGATATGTATGTTATAATTATTACTTTATAAAACTATTTCTATGGGAAGGTGTAGTTTGGATTATTTGATGTAAAGTGATATCAAACTGAAAAAGAAACTGTGTACTATAGTATATGCTTTTCTTTGCCCTCATGTAGTAATGATTAATGGTTTGAACAGATTACTTTTTAAGATGCATTTCATCAGCAGCTCATCATTTCTAAAAGTGTTCCCATATGTGACATCATTTCAGAAGTTATTTAAGCATGTAGAAGTATCCCTTCCTCATAGCAATACGCATACTCACAATCCATCAAATATTCATTAAGCTATATGAAAAATAGGTTGTCAGAACTCAGCTGAGGATATCATTTAGATCTTTGAGTCTTTTATGCAATGAGTAACAGTATTGCTGCCAATACCCCCCCCCCCCCCCCCCCCCCCTATTCTCGCTGAACTCCATTGAGGCTTTTTTCAGCCACAGCATTAGAGTAGTACTCTGCTAAACATAGGCAACTGAAGACTTCACAGGACTCGGACTGGCCCCTTGCAATGACCTCAGACCAGCTCCTGATGGAAATCTAACCAAGCATCACGCCCAATTTGAGACTCCAGAGTAAACAAAAAGAGTGCTCTTCAAAGGCAAAGCCACTAACAGACAGAAGAGGGGAGTCTCTCTGCTGCTCTGGTCACTCACAGTACACTGTAAAAGCACATGCCTGACTTACAACAATACATGAAATGTACCTTATATGTTTTTTTTTCTTTTTTAAGAGAAGATAAAAAAGATAAAACTAGTAATCACAGGATACACCGTTCTTAAAAGTGATGTAAGGATGTGATGAAAGTCATTTTGCTACATTTATGGCCACAAAAGAGTGAAATTTTTTTGCTAACAACCTATTAGAGCCAATTAAGTTTATATCCCCAGATGCATCATTCCTCCAGGTTTGGTCAAAATTCAGACTTGTGGATAATTTGTCGTATATCTAATTTTATTCTTGACAGAACACCTGTTCAAAAACAGGTTTACTAGTTGGATCATGAGGCCGGAGTCATTAATGGAGTCCAACTTTGGCAGCTGTCTTGGAATTAGTTTGCCTAAACCTGACTTTGGCAACCCTGACTAACCAATCTCACAAGGCTGAAAACTGGTTCTGTTAACCTTAAATGTTCCATTTTTGCTATCACAGTTTGCAGATTAAATCAGACACCACATTAGATTGAGAGCAGCATATTGACTATGAGACAAGGCCAAACAGTTGAATCCAATTAGTTCATTGTGGCAGAAAGATATATAGAATATAGTCAAGTAACAAATACATGCAAAGAATATAAGCACATGACTGGAATATAAAATGAAACAATGGGAATATTACAAAATTCTACATTCACCAGAAAAGTGTGACTTTTTATAATAGCTCTTCATTTTTACAGTCCAATTTACAATTCAGAAAGTCTGTAGAGTCACTTTGGACAATAAATTGACTTTAGTTATGTTTGAGTAAATGTAATGTGCCTTGTTCTTCAGTTTGAAAAGTTGCAAACAGTGGCCTGAACTAAACTGAACTAAATTGTCACCCAGTTGGTGTTACCGTCAGTCTTTTGCATTTGATGTTGAAAATAACATGTTTATGCTTTGTTAATACATAACCTGCACAAGATGGTTTTGGTTCAAACAATAATCATTGAAACTGTTATAATCTCAGATTGAGGTCACCAGCAAAATCTCATCAGCCGATTATGGTCCAGAAGTCTGTCGGTGAGATTTTAGTCAAATCGGTTGACGATATTTGCCAATTTAGTTGGAAAAGGTTTCTGTGTTTACTGTAAGTACAGTAAAATACTACAGATTAAATTAATTAAAACAAAATTATTTGTTTTAATTAATTTAAAAAATGTAATGTTAAAAAAATTAACTCAATTAACACATTATTGTCTTTCAGAGGCTTTTCAGGTAGAGGGCTAAATACTGACCTCGCACTCTCTCTCTGTCTTCCATGTGTGAATCAGCATCTTTTCTTGTTCCTTTTTCATATTTGCATGGACTATTGTGGACCTAGCTGGAATTCAACTGGTGCTTGAACATGGAACACATTTATTGTTGTTCCATTAGGAACACTCTTGTCATAGATTAAACAGTTTTATTGCAACAAATGGGCAGACAGTGCCACTGTAAGATGCTCCCTGGATTAGCCTGCACCCTAAGATAAAGCAGGGAGCACAATTCAGACACCCCTTGGGTATACAAGAGTGGGCCCAAAGTAAGACAGTTTAGCCTTTAAACCATGTTAGGACTCTGAACCAGAAGGGTGGAGTCTGGGGTGGAGGAGGCAAAGCTTTGCAGTGAGTGTGGCAGCATTGGTGTTGTAGTGATCATTGTAGGAGGGAGTCCTATTTAAATGGACAGCCTTGTTGTGAGAGTAGCTGTGATTGGGGTGTGATTGATAAGGAACACTGATTCAATCAGCGGGCTGTCAGCTGATTAAAGCTGGGGTGTATGACTTCTGTGTCCTGCATGAACCAAAATGATGATGACATGATTTCATGATATCATTTATAGTAGTGCAAGGTGATATCTCATTTCAATTGCCTTGGTGGTTTTGAAATTCAACTGGCACTTTAATTTGTAAGCCTGGGTTTCGTTATTTCTGTTGGTGCAAAAAGAAATAAACCTTTCAAGATGACAGTCCTCAGTCGTTTTATTGGAAATCTGTAGTTCAGAGGAGAGAATGTGTTCAAAGTTAAAAAGATGCTATTAAATGCATTTGAATATATTTCCTTGGTGGTGATTGTACATTAATATCAATTATGTTAAGAACACAACAAGTGATGCATCACAGCAAACTGTGCACTTAAATATTATTATTATTAGGGCCCGAGCGGCGACTGAAAGTCGCCTGGCGAAAGCCCTATTGAAATTGTAATGTTTATTATTATTATTAGGGCCCGAGCGGCGACTGCAAGTCGCCTGGCGAAAGCCCTATTGAAATTGTAATGTTTATTATTATTATTATTTGGGCCCGAGCGGCGACTGCAAGTCGCCTGGCGAAAGCCCTATTGAAATTGTAATGTTTATTATTAGGGCCCGAGCGGCGACTGCAAGTCGCCTGGCGAAAGCCCTATTGAAATTGTAATGTTTATTAGGGCCCGAGCAGCGACTGCAAGTCGCCTGGCGATAGCCCTATTGAAATTCGTTCATGCCCCAACGTGAAAGTGACCCCAAAGGCATGAACTATGCTCACAAAATTCGGTACACATATGTATTATACCCACATATGCAAAAAAGCCTCTTGACCTCATGACCTCAACCCAACAGGAAGTCGGCCATTTTGGTTTTGATTTTTCCCGCCTAAAATTAACTCCTCCCACAGCGTTCGCCCGATCAAGTTCAAATTAGGTACGCAACATATCCAGACCTAGCTGAGCTTAAGTTGTGCTCTGTGCATCCGTAGGTCAAAGGGCGTGTCTGCCAGGGCTCAACTAATTTTGGCGTGCTCGCCATGTACATACGAGTGGCTCTCACGCCCACATACTTCATCCAATCAGCTTCAAACTTGCTGGACATGATGATGGCTCCGCCCTGAACGTCCCGATATATTAACTTCCCACCTAACTCATAGCGCCCCCCGGTGGTAACAGGAAGTGAACTTAAATTCATGAAAAATACATAGTTGACCCCATCAACTTCATTCCACTTCTAAAACATGCAGAACCAGTTGGTGAAGCTACATTATGAACACTGTGAAGCTACGAGTAATGGCGTCCCTGTGGGGGCGTGGCTACCATCAATTCCTCGCCATGAAAATACGTTTGGCTTTTTGATGGCTTTATTGAACACGTATCATCATGAAAATTGATACACAGGTCCAGGGTGGAGACCTCTTCCATCTGATAGGGGTGTCGCTCATGTCGCCCCTTAGTGGAAACAGGAAGTGCCATTTTTTGCATCAACATTGTCCGATTTCCACGAAACTTCACATGTGTGATGAGGGACTGACCCTGAACACACCTGCATGCATCCCATTACGGCCCCCTGGTGGATGAACCATCAACCTCTCATAACTCCTTCATGCTTTGTCCAATTCACTCCAAACTTCACATGACTGATGAGTGGCCGCCCTGAACACACCAGACCACACCAGACCATATGTGTAACTACCTGTGACTGCCCCCTACTGGATCAACGAAACATTGCATTTTTGGCCTCCTTCCAGGTTTTTTTCTCACTTTCTGCTTCACGCCACAGCCCCGCCATGCCTCAGGCCCCGCGGTGGCATGGGTGAGCGAGGGCCCGTCATCGCCGCTTGCGGCTTTAATTATTATTATTATTATTATTATTATTATTATTATTATTATTATTATTATTATTATTATTATTATTATTATTATTATTCCGACATTTCGTGCCCCAATTTCGCCCCTTTCCCAAATGCGAAAATGCTTATACTTTTGCACGGACGTCCGGCCTCATCCGAAATTCAATATTTTTGGGTGGTCGCACATGGTCGACGCAGAATGGCGGAATAGCGCCCCCTACAAAGTCCAAAAATGCCCATAGGGAATTTTGCTAACTTTGTCCTATGCTCACAAAATTCGGTACACATATGTATTATACCCACATATGCAAAAAAGCCTAGTGACCTCATGACCTCAACCCAACAGGAAGTCGGCCATTTTGGTTTTGATCTTTCCCGCCTAAAATTAACTCCTCCCACAGCGTTCGCCCGATCAAGTTCAAATTAGGTACGCAACATCTCCAGACCTAGCTGAGCTTAAGTTGTGCTCTGCGCATCTGTAGGTCAAAGGGCGTGTCTGCCAGGGCTCAACTAACTTTGGCGTGCTCGCCATGTACATACGAGTGGCTCTCACGCCCACATACTTCATCCAATCAGCTTCAAACTTGCTGGACATGATGATGGCTCCGCCCTGAACGTCCCGATATATTAACTTCCCACGTAACTCATAGCGCCCCCCGGTGGTAACAGGAAGTTAACTAAGATTCATTAAAATTACATAGTTGACCCCATCAACTTCATTCCACTTCTAAAACATGCAGAACCAGTTGGTGAAGCTACATTATGAACACTGTGAAGCTACGAGTAATGGCGTCCCTGTGGGGGCGTGGCTACCATCAATTCCTCGCCATGAAAATACGTTTGGCTTTTTGATGGCTTTATTGAACACCTATCATCATGAAAATTGATACACAGGTCCAGGGTGGAGACCTCTTCCATCTGATAGGGGTGTCGCTCATGTCGCCCCCTAGTGGAAACAGGAAGTGCCATTTTTTGCATCAACATTGTCCGATTTCCACGAAACTTCACATGTGTGATGAGGGACTGACCCTGAACACACCTGCATGCATCCCATTACTGCCCCCTGGTGGATGAACCATCAACTGCTCATAACTCCCTCATGCTTTGTCCCATTTCCACGAAACTTCACATCTGTGATGAGGGACTGACCCTAAACACACCTGCACGCATTCCATTACTGCCCCCAGGTGGATGAACCATCAAATGCTCATAACTCCCTCTTGCTTTGTCCGATTCACTCCAAACTTCACATGAGTGATGAGGGGCCGCCCTGAACACACCAGACCACACCAGACCATATGTGTAACTACCTGTGACTGCCCCCTACTGGATGAACGAAACATTGCATTTTTGGCCTCCTTCCAGGTTTTTTCTCACTTTCTGCTTCACACCACAGCCCCGCCATGCCTCAGGCCCCGCGGTGGCATGGGTGAGCGAGGGCCCGCCATTGCCGCTTTCTGCTTTAATTATTGTTATTATTTTAATCAGTTGACAGCCCTAATATTTAAAGAAACTGTACTATTTACATATCTTCTTTGTTTAGGTTTGGTCATAGTGTAGCTGTGGTACAGTACTGGTTGGATGAGACAGTGTACTCTGATAGTGTCATAGCTTAATTCAACATTAATTGGCAACACAAGGTTTGAGTGTTAATCTTTATGCTTTTAATTCACCTTTCTGCAAACAGGCAAGGGCCCTCTCTCTGTACTCACCTGTCCTCTAAATCACTCCCTTCAGTCAAACGTGTGAGCATAATATCCTGTCCTGTCAATAACTTCTGAGAGGAAGGAGACTTTATGTTCCTTGGGTCTCATGACAGGCACTCTGAAATGCAGGCCGGAGGGCAGGAGCTCAAACTCATTCGGCGAGGGCTGGTCAAGGCAGTCTTGAGTGGTATTGGTTTTCCTCAGTACCAGCTGTTACACTGTAATTCTGAGAGCCACACCTGATTTACCCCAATGATCTTATTTGTCAATTTTGCAAGGCTCCTGTGCTTTTCTTACTGAAAAAGGTAACGTGTATATGCCAGGTTCCACTGCACAAAGTTAGAACCAACTGTCAAAGTGCAGCAGTCATTAAGTATGTAGCTTTGAGAATGTAGAGAGTTTGTGTTTCATCTCCCACTAACAATCAGTCAGTGTTGGTTTCCTTTAACCAAAATGTCAATCTTTAAACCATAACCAATAAGATAAGACAATGCTTTCTTTTTTTCCCTTTTATTTTTGACAGTCAGGCATCATGGAAGGCATTAAACAATGATTAGTTTTGTCATGTACAGTACTAGTCAAAAGTTTGGACACACTTTCTCATTGATGTGAATGGGAAGGTGTGTTCAAACTTTTGACTGATACTGTATGTAAGATGGGTTGTTCAATTAAGCATATTTCACAAGTAGTAATTTTTAGATGTAGTAGCATTAAATGCAGTTATTTGGCCAGTGTAAATGGTGGAAGATGTGATTTGGAGCCAGTGTCACAGCAGTATTTACAGTCATGTTTTTCCCCCTAAGCCTATAGAGCCGCACTACAGGCACATAATCACTCTGCATCAAAGTTCCAGTTATGATCAAGTTTGATTTACACTGCCATTATCCTGTTGCTAAAGGCTCAGTGGATGAACAGCTGCTGCTCTTTGTAGGAACCAGACCATACAAGTCTGAATAGGCTATTTCTGATTGGTCCACCACATAGCAGCGAATGTCAATGCACAGAGAGTCTTATTGATATAACTTCTCTCTGCCCTCCCACTTAACCAGTTGTAACCCCTTAAACAAGACCTGGTGGATTATTAATTAGTTTTTTGAAAGACAAGATTAAGTCTAATGAAAATATCAGCCACATTATTTTCACTGCCGACATCTCCTGGTCTGACACAATCAATAGTACCATTCCTATGTATGAACATATTAATATCACATTGTTTTAATGAAATGAAAAGTGGCAGTCTGGTGGGTAATCTGTTTTAGGTATTGATTTATGCCATGATAATAAGGTCATGGCCTTTAAAAAAAATTTAGCATAGAGACTGCACATAGAATCATTTTTGTAAAAATTGTTTTGACAAAATCAACAAGAAGCAAACAGCAACAGCAAACAGCATGAAGCTGATTTCATCTCATGCCAGCATATTTCTAAGTGATTCATACAGTAATAGTAAAGAGGATTTGCGTGCTTTTGGTATGCTTAGGGAAGTCATGGTTGACAGAAAGAATTAAGTTAAATACTGAATGTCTGAGATATAATTAAATAGTAATTACTAGTATGATACATTTATTTATGTACTTTCACAGTTTGCAGAAATACTAATGCAACTAGATGAATAAATCAGAGGTCCTGTCATTCGCTGTCTTAAATTGAGAGATGTGCATTTATGCAAATCAGTGATTTGTTTTATGTATATGTTATTTGTAAGTGTAGCACAGTAATGTCTCTTTCAGTTTGACACATCCTCTTAGAGACACCAGAGTTCCTCTATCTGTTTGTGTGTCTGTGTGTTTGAGATGAAGGGTCTGGCTAACCTTCTGTGTTTTGTAGTCATTGGCAGTCACCACATTTGGAGAAAGCACCTCTCTTTGTATCCTGAGTTGGACCCATGACATTGACACATGATAGAGCGCAATACCCTGAAGGTGTTATATTGAGTTAATGCTTGAAAGGATGATGTGAACATATTAATGTATGCACATAAACAAAAAAAAGGTGTGTGTGTGTGTGTGTGTGTGTGTGTGTGTGTGTGTGTGTGTGTGTGTGTGTGTGTGTGTGTGTGTGTGTGTGTGTGTGTGTGTGTGTGTGTGTGTGTGTGTGTGTGTGTGTGTGTTTAATATCTGAACTGACACATGTCCTCTGTGTTATGACAGATGCTATGTTGCAGGTGGCTGACAGACTGGTGGGACCCGTCAACATTGAATCAGTTATCGAGCCAATAGACATCAAGATCTCAGAAGCTATAATGACCATGCAGGACAACAGCATGCAAGTGTCAGCCAAGGTACTGTATGTGAATTACTTTTCATCACAGCACGATGTAAGTCATGATGCAAACTGATTGTATAAGATGTTTGATTAGATTTTTTTTTTCTAGAATTAATATACATTTACATTTAAAGCATAAACAAACCAAGTAAAGCTTAGTTATTTCTAATTATAGCAACCATTTTTCATACATCTCAATTCTCATGATGTAGGTCAGAGCTATACTGTATTAAAATGCAAATACAGTGTATGTCTGGAAGCCCAAAATGATTTTTTTAACCAAGAGAACAAACGAAAACATGTATTATTGGGACAAACATCTTTTTGACACCACCTACAAATCTTGCCACATTGTTTAAAGAAATCTTAAAATTGCTGATATACAATTATGTGATGTGAAAAAGGAGTAGAGCCTAGGTCTATCTTACTTTAGTGGTAAGCATTTCCAGTCCTCCCAAAATACACGTCCATCGTTTTTGCATCTTTGTGGTCTTGATGAGAAGTAGCATAGCCTAATTACCTCTGCTGGTCTTCAAAGGCTGTCCGGTCTGTGTCTGTCATGTCCATGTCCACGTCTGTGGCACATTCGGCAGGAATGGAAGCAGAAAGGAGGCTATTGTTTAACTTAAATTTGATGACATATTACAAAGTTAAATTATAAGACAACACAACTAGAAGCCTGTTCATAACCTGCATGTAAACAGTTTAGGCTATCAGCCAGGCTTATTAAATAAATAACTGGGCTTACTGTAGTGAGAAAGTTCCACCTTTTGGGTCACTGCTGGTGGGCCAGATGTTAATGGGGCAGTCCTTTTACTGCACAGATTTGATAGTGTCAAGGAGCGCAGCATAGTGCTTGATGGCTTAAATGTGGTACATCCACCTTATTCTTCACACCCTCTGATGTGTGCAGGACCCCGCTAAGCGTGCCTGTGATGAGCCAGTTTTGTGGTTTTGTTTTGATGAGGTTGGCTTTGAAAAACATGTTCACATGATGCATTTGAATGTATAAGACATGAGACATTTAGGGCAAACTTGCCCAGTTCACTGAGCACCTTTTTCCCTTCAAAGTCCTCCAAAGTAGAGATATGGTGCCAGAATTCATCCATATCATTTGTCTTTATGTATTATTCTAAGGTCATGAGAGGCAATCGCCTCCATTGGTCATTGATGGCTTGGAGACGGTCTGCGTCTGACATGTCAATTAACCATTAAACATTTGCTGCCTGAGTGGAAGCAGAGGGAGACACTCTGCTCATGCCCTAGCATTAGTTGCAGTGGCAGGAGAGAGGCTCATTATGTGAGTCAAAAGGGCATCATCAAAGTCAAAGCGCATCTTAATTTCTCTGCAGGCAACCCTAAGAAAATGTTGACAGTGCACATGATAATCCATCACGGTAGCTTGTGTAATCTTTGACTGTTGGTCCTGCTGCATAACCTTCACACCCAGGTATCTCATGTTCAGTGGTGTAAGTGTTGAGCAATCAGTTATATCAATCAGATTCATTGCGGTGTGTAGAATATAGTCCCTATTCAGGAAGGTCAGCAGGAGATCTTTGTAGGTCTTGCACATCTTATTTTCTCAGTAATGTATTCGCCACACTTTTGCTCAGAAAGTATTGATTAAGGTCTGTAAACTTTGGCAGTCATTAGGTTTTTATATTCTCCACAGCATTCAATATGGCCTCAACCCAATGGTCAGTGTAAAAAAGCCAGAGGGCATCCCAATGGGTGAACACGTTTGGCAACTTTGCTCAATGACAGCCATCATGTGTAGGAGGGCTTCAGTATTTTGTGAGGTTCGACATGGCAAAATTCTTGGAATTCACAAAGCATTGAGCACTGTTTTTAAAATATCCATGTACGTCTCTGCTTAAATCCTTGCACTGGTGAGGAAGCTGTTTACACTAGAACACAGGTGTAACAAGTGGCAAATACAAGGTTGCACTGTGATCCCTGGCAAGACGTTTCTATGATGACTAGAGACAGAATTGTTCTTCTTATCATAATGTTGCAGCCATCCGACTCAAACCTCACTACATTTTTAAGTGGCACACCTGCGTTGGTGAATAACTTTATCAATTCATCGTAAAGCCTTTCTGCAGTTGCTCCTTCTCTGACAAAATGCCTGTATTGATCTGTAAAAATCTGCACCATTTTCCAGAAAAAACCTGTTTTTGCCCTCTTCAGAAACAACGAACAAGGACATAGTTAGTTTTTACGTTACCAATGTCTGTTGACTTATTAATCAAAATGCTGAAATGTTTTCCTTCTTAGGATTTCTGAAAGATTCTTGAAGTAACAGTTGCCAATAACTTGCTTGGCTATGGCAGTCACCTTTGTATGGCCAACACTGATGTTCTGTGCTGTTTTCAAATCTTTAAAGATGTCCTTTATAACATCCGCCAGCTGGTCTGAGGCCCTTATTGCAATGTTGTGTACTGCTAAAAACATTGCTAGCTTTACCTCTGCAGTTATCACAGCGATGTCTAGCTGGCCTTTGACCGTTCAGTTGAGGCCAGACATTTCTTTTTCTCCTGGGGTTTTTGAGACTTGTAATGACTTTTTAAAATGGAGATCTCAGCCACCATCTGCATGTTGCAACAAAGAAACAGTCTTTACTGTCACATCCTGCAACAGATTGTAGCTGTCCAATAAAATTTGGTTCACTTTTCCCATTCCTGTATATTTGTTGGTGACATTTACTTTTCTTGGCTGTTCCAACAATGACTCTTAGGACTGTGTATGGACAAGAATATGGCGGTACAATACATATCAGAAAACCATATCATGAAAAATTGTAAGCAAGGCGATATAAAGCTATTTTTTAAAATCTAATTTTAGGAAAATTGTCAAAGTATAAAGAAGACTCCACTACATGGATAAAATCTGAGTAAAAAATAGTTTACTGAGATTTGCATTTGTATTTACAACAGTAACATCCAACATCATAGCATTACTTTTTATGCAATCTTATAATGGAATTAACATTTGCCTAAATTAGATAAAAAAAATAATAATAGCTGGAGAATTCTTTAGGTTAGGTTCACATTCTGTTGTACTATGTATGCCAGTTTCTGAAGATGTTAATTAAAGAAAATGTCACTGTAACGTTCAACATCATAACATTATTTTTGTGCAATCTGAACAAAGAAATTACTATTTTATCTGCCCATATCAATGGAAAATAAAGTGCTTGCGAGATTGTTAAAGAAAACACTAAACCAAATGTAAAAATACAGTCAGATGATGAACATTCTAATATCCTTTTAACTTGGATTTCACGTTATTTCAGTTTGTATGAATGTCATCTTTTAATATGAGAGTTTTGTAGTGGAAGATGAGCTGGTCAACATGCCCATCTTTCAGGACACTTCTCTGTGCAGTTACAAATGTCTCTTGTGATGGAGAAAACTCTCTCCGCAGAGACGCTTGTGAACAGAAATGCACGCAAAATTCTTTGCCACTCTGGATAGCCAGGGGTACTCATGTTTGTGTACCTTCCACCAACTGAGAGGATTTTCTGGGAGTAACAAAGGGGTTTCCTCTCTAAACCTCTTAATCTCAGCTGCAGCAGCATCATGCACATGTTGATGCGGCATTGTCTTTGGCAGAGGCAAACTTAGCTCAAAGCAAGTCAGCCAATGCACATGAGCTCTTTTGTTTCTACATAGGTGGTTTGGGGGGCGAGAGCAGGGCCAACCTCATAGTTAGGTGGGTGATGATTAGCCTCCTTTTGACTGGTCAGTCTCTTCCACTGGACTGTGTACCTCCTCTTGCTGCTGAAAAAAAATCAAAGCAACAATCAAGCTAGTATTCATTTTACAGTAAATTTGCATTAACTACCAAAACACATAATCTGAGCCCAAACTCATCCTATTCTTTTTTTTTTTTTTTTTAACATAATTATCCAAGTCCAACTATTAAAACTAAATGGTCATAAATATATTTCATTTGTATTTGTTTAATGCATATTAAAAAAAATAGTCTAATTTTTAAATGTATTTACTTACATTCTGTTGCTTCTTTTTGGCAGCCACCGCAGCATCAGTCATCTTGGAGTAGGTCTCACTGGTCTCTGCTTCAGAGAAAAATGGTTGATCCTTCAATCTATGAAGGATCAAGAGCTGATGCCATCCACAGTGTATTACTCTTTTTTAGCACATCTCTTTCCCAGATCTTGTGCTATAGCAGCCTTGATGTCCTTCACTGTCTGTGTGTCATCCAGACTTTCTTCTGTGCCCATGACAAGCTTGGCGTGAAGTGGTGCAACGATAGACGTAGGCGTGCTCTCCTCTGAAATGACCAAGGTGGCATCCTTCTTTGACATTAGTGCCTTGAGCACTCTGTGCATGTGATGTCAGCCTTGCTCAGTGTTAAGATATCCTTTATATTCTTTCTGACCTCTGGTGAAAAGAGTCCTTCATACATGGCTGGCTTGTTCTTAAAAATCTTTCTAACATGTCATAAGGGCTGTTGCACCTTGTGACAACATCTGTGATCAGTCTTTGTTTTAGTAGCTGGATCAGATCTGTGTTTTAGCTGGTGGCTGGCTATGGTGCTGCATCTGAAAAAGGTTGTGACACATCTGATCCTGCTGAGTAGTGGCACCACTGTTGGCAATTTCAGTGCATTCTGTGAGGCAAGATTCACGCTGTGTGCAAAACATTGTACGTTGGTCATGTCTGCAAGTCTAGCCACAACATTCATTTTGGATGTATTATCTGTTATAATGACAAGATATTATACTTCCAATCTCGAAATGGCCTCCTTCAGTGATTCACTGTTATGGTTACGTATGATTCAGTGGCCCGTAATGTCTAAGAGTTGCATGTTGAAGCAATTTCTCAGCTGAGCAGAGACTCCAGCACCCTCATTTTTACCTCTAGATACAACATGGGTACAGTTGAACCAAAAACTAAAACAGCTTTGAGCCTGGCTCAAAATCCCCACCATTGCTGCTGGCTGGTGTGAAATGCATTCTGCAATATTTGGCTGTCCAAACAAGACGGTTCCTGATGTATCCTCAATCAAATGAGTAGGTTTGGAATGTACTTGGCTGGACATGGACTTTGAATTGGAACAATACTTGGGCTGCTACTGATGACGTTTCATGAGTAGAAAAGAACACAAGTACAGACAAAAACACAGATTGAGAAAGTCTATGGTCTGTCTCACACAACGATACAGTGTTCAAACAGGAAACAAAAGAAGCATTCCTAGAAGCTACAACAGAAACTATAGTTAAGTTAAGAAGTTAACAAGTATAAAGTGATAAAAAGTCTGTGTAAATGATTTTTCTGATTTTGAATGGTGGCTAAACGACGGCCACTATGGCCCTGATTACAACACACCATATACACTACAATGTATGCAAGACACATATGAACACATGCACGCCCTATTCTGCTCCTGCTAGCTTGCCAGTGTAGGTTCCATTTGATTTTATTTATTTATTTCAGGAGGGGTAGAGCGTGCCATTGCTGGGGTAAGTCGCCCCTCCAAGGCAATGGTAGGGGAAACACTGGACAGGCCCAGTATACAAATTTACAATTATATATGTCTAATTTACTAAATCAAATTAGCTTTGAAATAAACATATTACCAACCAAATTACTTTTTTTTTAATCAACATAATGTAGGAACATTACCAACCCTAGGCCCCTCCCTTAAGACTTCTGTGCAGTCCAAGAACATTTCCTGCAAGATGTATTTGGCAAAACCATTTAGTAGTATTAAAGATGATTTTTAGGACACATTTGAGATTTAACATGCAAGAGACAGCTCATTTCCTCTGTAGCCTCCATAGAGTTGAAATTGCTAATCAGTCTTCGAAATAGTTGGTGATTTTAAAAACAGCACATAAAAGATAATATCACACACAGAATTGTTTTGTACTGTCTTTCCTGTCAAAAGGCAAATTTCAATTGAACTTTTTATTCCAATCCTGGGGTGTATTCTGGCCTATCTCCTTGCTAGAGTTACAAAGGTCAGTGTGAATTAGATGTCACATTCTTTCCTATATCAAGTGCACCTCAATTTACAGCTGTACCCATTGTCTATGCACTTGATGCTCCATCCCTGCAAGGTAGTGCTTGGCTGAAAGATTGCTCTGATATTACAATCTTTCTCCACATTCACATTTTAACCATATGTAGTCCTCACCCAATCACCAAGCTTTGGGGAATATGTCAGGCCACATTGCATTGTACCTTCATTCCTGCTGCACGGACATGTTGAAAATCGCTTTACTTGTGTGATGTACAGGATATAAGAATTGTAATCGTGATGAAGAATTGATAAATATTAGAGAAAAGACAGCTCCTTGTCTTGACAGCCATGAAGCACATTAGAGTGCTCCATCACATCCTGAGGCAGTAGCCAGCAGACAGGCCAGAGAGGAATGCTAATGAGCTGTTTGGGGGTATGATGTTTGGGCCCTAATAGCCTGCAGAGACTAAGCCATCTGAAAACAATCTATTCTCACAATGAACCTCGATCAATTACAAATTGATTAATGTCAGGTTCAAATAGTAATAGATCTGCACTTCTATTTCTTTCTTGCTTCACTACAAACAACATTTTTGTCAGTATTACTTAGTTTAAAAACTCTTTTTGTATTTTAGTTCAGAGGTTACTTTGTTGAAAAAGAGTTTTCTTATTAAATGCTGACTTATATTGTACTTTGTGACAAATTGGATTGAGTCTACCACAAAGAGGGTTTTGACCTGGAAATCCTGGTCAGTGCAGGACTGTCTGAAAACACTGTCATTTTGTAGCACTGGCTTTCTGTGAGTAACAACATATCAAGTGTTAATTCATTTTTTGGCTCCAATATGACACATCCTGTGAAAGCAGACTCAGGCACTGATAGGCAGCATTGGTTCCAGGCTGGTTCTGTGTCATTTTCTCAAATCAGACCAGGAATGGTGCTGTGAGCAAATTGACAGAGGATTTTCAAGGTAAAAATGTCAGTGGTGTATAGGCAAACTACAACGTTTGGGGAATCAAAATGGATGTGTGTCCTACAAAGAAGTTGTTGTAACCCTCACTCAGTACGATGTTCATGCAGCTTTAGACTCCTGATAAGATGACTTTTAAGCCATACAGCACCTCAGTGAGGAAAAAAATCTCTCATTTCTGAGGTTATATTGTAAAAAACAGGCAAGTTCCCTTAAGATAAATGCAAAACACTTTCATAGACATTGTCTGGTCAGT
This sequence comes from Scomber scombrus, assembly GCF_963691925.1. Lineage (NCBI taxonomy): Eukaryota > Metazoa > Chordata > Actinopteri > Scombriformes > Scombridae > Scomber > Scomber scombrus. The sequence goes on from NC_084970.1 coordinate 24,164,739, forward strand.
ATCCTCTTTCACTTTTCCCTCATGTTGTAGTCATTGCTCACCCCCCACCCCCACCCCATCTTTGTGGTAATTTTATCTCACTCTGTTTTTAGGTTTTTCAAGGGTGTGGCCAACCAAAACCTTCAGGAATAAGCAGATCTACACGTGGCATATCAGATGTGTTCAGTGCTCGTTTCAGACCCTACACCCCTGAAGAAAGGCCAACCACAGCAGCCGGGACGAGCCTGGATAGACTGGTACGTATAGTAGAGAGACAGACTAACACTATAAATTGATTGGAAATATATAAAGAAGGGAGTGAATAAATTATCAAATACAGTATGTAAAAAAAATCAAACTATACAAGCCACTTAGGTTTGCATTTATACATTTGTATTGTTAAATGGCAAAATAATAATGAAACATGATGCATAAATAACAGCATGATATAGAATAGCTATTCTTAGAGAGAAATGACTAAAAGTAGAAAAGCTAATACATTCCTGAAATAAATCTTTAACTGTGGGGCTTTCTCTTTGAAGCCTAAAGAAGACTGAAATATCCAATACACATTTATTTTATTGAAAAAGTCAATTATAACAGCTAGTGATGCTGAATACTTTTAACAGCTCAACTGGTTTTCAGGACTGAACAGAAGTGTGTGTTGAGAATTTTTCACATATTTTTGGTGGAGGGCATGCTGAGCTTAAAGCCGATTTACGAGGGCTCATATCCAAGGTCTGAAATGTAATTTCTGTTTGATACACACTCTGTGCCAGAGGATGCAGAGATGCCACAAATGCACATGCTTCTCCACATAATTGAGTGGTTCATATTATTTAGGCTATATTCTCACAGTAAGAATTTGTATAACTGAAGAAAAAGAGCAGAAATCATTGGAACAGAGAGATTTTATTCATGACAAAATGTACCTAATTAGAAAAATGACCTACACCTTATTGCAAAATTTGTACTGTGTTAAGAATCAGCCTTGAAGAGGCAACAGCAGATTCAACATCCACCCACCAAACTTCAGTATGGTGAAAATCCTAAGACATTAATTGAGGCTATAAAAAGATCTATTGCACCATCCTATGCCACTGAAATACAGTGTAGGAGGTTATTCCGTGTTAGGCTCCAGTATATGTAACAACACAGAAGCCCTCAAGTTGACAAGATTTGACAAGCCTACATCTGAGGATCTACTTCCCCTCTTTTGCTAGCTAATTGTATTGAACTGTATGCTCCTGTGATGTCTGTATATGCCCACAAAAGCCCACTCAATATCACATTTTAAATATGATATGATGCTGTAACTATTGCTCTTTTTTTAGTGTCCATTTGCTTTATTTTAATATTCCATCCAAATAATAACATGTCATGGTATCATGAAAACCCTTAATGGAATTTTCCCTTTAATAAATGGGTTATGTAATATTAGTGTTTTGAATAGATTTATCTCAAAAATATTTCAGTTGAATAACAGCTGTTGGTAGTTATGGCATATAATTGGATATTATTAAACCAGGTTTTTTTTTGTTATCCATTGGCCAATCCATTTAACAAATGCTTATTTGTGTAATTACTTGTCCATTTGGAAAATCCAGTTATTAAAAAAATGATTGTGCTTTTAAATAAAAGGTACAGTTCATAATCCCCTGCTTTATAAATTGTTTGACAGGATTAAATGGAAAATGTGCAGAAGCAGAGAAGCAGATTAAAGGCTGCAGTGTGTTTTTTTACAACTGGTCTATACCCCCAAGCATCTAGCTGCAATTGTAAGAAATAAACACATATGAAAGATGCTATAATAGCCAGACGCTTAAAAATGCTATCTTTGAATTCAGCATATCTTAACATACATGCCTTGTTTGAAAAATCTTACCATACCCCCTTCTTGCCTCACAACAAACATCAAAAGGAGCGGGATAGGGGAAAATTAATGCTCTCAGGCCAATTTCTTGTAAAAGATAAGAAAAAATCCCTTCAGAAAAGTAAGTTGCTCAGGATGACAACTGTTTCAAGACTTTGTACTCACTTGATCACATCTTATTCACCTTACTTTTCAAAATTTCAAAATCATGAAGCAGGTTAGGTTGAAATATATCTTTGCTTTACACCACAAAGCTTAAAGTGGTTTTGTATATTTCGGTAAGCTGATCTGATTGCACAAAATAAAATAGCTACTATTCAGACTAATTCTCCACATTGTGCTGCTGTTTGCATGCAGGTCTTGATCTCTGCATTGATCATATTTGATTTCAAGCCAATTTCACACTGCAAAATTCATTGTGAAAAAAGTGGTTTGAGGTGCAAAATCTCAGCACAAGATGAGACTGGTGGATGGAACATTTCAGCAGCACCATTTATCATTTAACTTTTTGCTTCATAACTAATAGACATACTTTTGCTCCTATCCTCTCTCTTAGTTTCTCTATTTCTCCAATGTCCAATTAAATCTCTTTCTTCTTCACTTCTCTGCTGCTCCCAGAGGGTTGTCTGGAGGACAATGCAACAAAGTGTAAGCCTTCCACTCCTCCTTTTACTTTCACCAAGTTATCTGTCTTGTGGTGTTTTATTCGAGCTGCTGCAGTTTTTTTGTTTGTTTTTTTACATTATTTGAAGTTTATATTGATTGCTTGTTTGTGACATGGCTGTTTATTTACCTTGATTGAATTATTTTGGTCTTGAAATGAACTATAAGCTGCTGAGAACAGTCTTATTTTGTTTTGTTTTTTTATCGGATATTCAGTGGTTATAACTGTTGCTTAGCTGCGAGAAAGGTGTGGGTTTTAATCACTGTCATTGGTTCCTCTACTTTGAATACTTCACTGTTCATAAGTGTGATCAGCATATGTTACTTTGTGATGACCTAGCAAAATATCTGGAGTGTTTCCTTACCTTTTTCCCAAAGCATGCTGGGATAAGCTTGAGCACCAGCTGTGGCTGTGTGAGAATAGTAGAAGTATACTCCCTTAGTTTTGCTTGATGATGATGTGTGAGGTGATCTGCATTAATGTTTTTGGATTCTTCGCATGGGTTTATATGAGCTGAAGAAAATTCTGTTGATTATCATTCATGATGAAGCTGAAGGATTTTGTTGAGCAGGGTTTCTGACAATTTTAATCAAATCTTTAATCTTAATCTTTTTTAATCACACCATGAACATATCTTGAAATGCTATTATGATCAGCGTTTGCAGTACTTAGCTGATCTATCAAACAACCAGTGGGCAAAAACCCATCAGTGACACCACTTTTTGGCATTTTTGCAAAACAAATTGTTTAATATATTAATACACACAAATTGCAATATATCATGTACATTGTGCCTTAATAAGTAGTACGGTTGTTGTTATATAGGTTGTTGTAGATAATGTCTTTGCTCAAAGTTTTATTTTACACATGCACTATTACATGTACAACATGCAGGGACATGCTTTGTAGCATGCTCCAGCTATCACTGAATATATATTTATTTCCCTGTTTAACAGTGTAGACCAGATTTATTTACATGAAATCACAATGTTTGATGTGCCATTTGTTACATTTATACTTGCAAATCTACATGTAATTAGGATGATTTGCAAAGGCAGCAGCTGATTACATAATCAGTGACTGCTGCCGCCTTCTACACACATTCTGTCATTGAACAAGAGGTCAAAAGTTGCAGGTCAACTGCAGGATTTATTGATATCACCTAGTTTTATAAAAACATGGAGTGGCTCTGGGCACAGAGCATCTGAGATTATGTGTAAATATGATTATCATTACAAGAATTGCAAGCATTGAGTTTTATGAATTACTGTAATGGCTAAAATACATAAGGCACATACGCGACACGCCACATAGGCAGGGTTTTCTACCAGCTATACAAACTCCTATCAGGAGTTGCAGGTGCTTATGCAGGATTTTGACACATAGTCTATATTAACTGGTACTAAATTATTCAACTAGATCACTTTAACTACAGGATCATGGATACATATTGATTTGATTGATTTATTTTAATGTGCAATGTAAAAAACACTAAAGTTTGCACTTCTGTGCATGTGTTCACACGTGCATTGTACTCATTTTTTACACAGTATGTAGTTTTTACCTGTTGGAGAGCTGCGTAGTCGCAAAAAAATAGACGTGCCGCATAAAAATAGAGATGAGCAGTGCAATGCATGCAGGGATGCATGCGGCTTCTGTGTTCAGTGTAGCAGGTTCAGCTGATTATAATGGATGTGCTCTGATGTGGAGGTGTTTTCCTCTTTGAATCACATGTTTACTTAAAAGGTCATTCTAGGTTTGCTTCAGTAATATTTGTGATAACATATCTCTGAAATGTTGCTCTGTTATCTATATCTGAGATCAGCGCTGAATTAGATAAAAGTGTAAGATCACAGCAGAGTTAGGCGAATGAATGTGCTAACATACTGTCTGAGCCACTCACTTCTCCACCTCACTGCTCAACGATTTAATGTCGCTGTTGGTGGTCTCGGTTTACCATATTAATAGCTGACTTATACAGTATTTTCCTAGGTCCATGTACACACCTTTATAATATTTATATATTTATGATACTGCCTTAAATGTTGCTTTTTTCAGCATTTACAATAAATATGTAGTCTTACAGATGAAGTCATTTTTTTGCCTTTGGTGTATTCTGCTTTGTCTGAATGTATTTGTGTACTGTTTTACAGTTTACTGAATGGTTTTTAAAACAGATGGCATCTTACACAGGCAGTGAAAACAACATTTTTATAAGCGACAAACTCACTCTTAAATCTGAGCATTTTAGACGGTTGTCAAAAATTATGAATACTTTGCAGTGTAACTCCAATTTTATTTATTTTCTTTTTTTTTTTAAACATTGCCAATAACTTTAAATGAGCATGATAACAATACTCTGTTGTTTGCAGATGCTCTGTGCTGCAGGAAAAATTCACAACATACACACTGATGTTAAGTAATCCAACTCTTAACTCTGTCAGTTCTTTCACTGTTTGGATAAATTTGTCTGTCGTATAACACTAGAGCATGTATTGCACCATGTATTCGTATTCTAAGGGAGCTGTGAAGTGTGGATGTACGACACCATTTATATTCTTGATAAGCAGATGTCTGATGACACATTTCTGACAGAAATTACTTTGTTCTCTGTCAGTTTAAACTAGCATAGTTGACAAGACTTTTCTGTCAAATTCTGTGTTGCAAAAAATTTGATAGATGTCCTGAAGGAATTCCATTATTCATTTATTTTCTAAATATTTTGGGCCTTTATAATGGGCTGTTTGTTGTTGAGCACTGTAATGAGGATGCAGTCATTAGCAGTGGCCATGCCCTTCTCCACGCTCCATTTCACATTGTTTTAGCAGGGTGCCACAGCCAGGAAATTATATGGCAATGACCATTTTTCTCAGGAAGGAAAAAAAAAGTGGAAAATAAATTTCTTCAATCAATCCCGGTAATCCAGAGTTGATAGGTATCACCTATGTATACTTTCAGGTGCATTTGTTATCGTAGCCACACTGTACTGAGAGGACTAAAGGATTCATGAAGATTTAGGGCAACATGTTATGAATGTGAATGCATGAGAGAAAAACAGAGCTGAGCATCCTTTAACTTCTGAATGGGAGGAGAAATCACTATTCCCACATGAAAGTTTCTGCTTGCCAGAGTAATCACTCATTCAGAAATCGCTCTGCCCAATACAATTGCAGACACAACTGCCAATTATGACCAATGGTATCACAGCCAAATTGGTTAAAACCATGCGCCATGCCATAAAATGGATCTAGTTGCAACTCTAATGAAATTCTGGCAGATCTGTTTGCTGCAGTTTTTCTCTTAAATAGCCCAATTTTTTGTGTAGATCAGTAGGCAAACAAAACGAACAAGTGTTAAGACCAGTTAATCGCAATGGCATGCTAATTCAGTATATTGGGCATGCTGAGCTAATGCAGCAGTAACAACCACAGGGTGTGAACGCTGTCGGGATCTCTAAACTCTGCATTACATTGTGCTGACAAAGATCAGGGGAAACAATTGTACACTTTGTAGTGTCAGTGCCGCATTTTTGAATAAAATCACTTTGACTGGTGAAGGATGACACACTGCAGGCTAGGCCACCTGAAAACTTGGAACACATCCTACTGTATATATGATCAAGGATAGGAACAACATGGAAATCTAAAGGGGCTCACACAACACATAAAAAGACGTAACGACAAACTATAAAGGACACTCAAGACATGTACAGTAGAGTATGGTAGGTCTGCCAAATCAATTCATGCTCATTCATTGCTCTATATGAAGTTTTTGTCAATATAGAAACATTGCTGTGGGCGTACTTTCACCATTATTATGAATCAAGACTTTGAACTTTGACAGCTTCAAATGGTGACATGAACTCAAACATATTGTTTTGAGAGAAGTAGAGCAAGTAAGATTGTTGTTGTGCCCTAATTCAATTCTGTTCTGTGTGTTAGAGGAGCAACCACACCACATTTTTTTATGATTTGGACTGTTAAGATTACTTACTGCTGTGTTATTTTAGGCAGGCATACTAAGGAGGGAATACTGTCAAGGCTTTGTCTATACTGTATTCTAATTAAGAAACAAACTGTTTATTGTAAATTCAATTTAAAACTATGCTGTAGAATCTACATTTTGCCAGCCTACATAAATCTTAAATTGATTAATAATAAGTTTCACATAACAGGATGGTGTGAGATGTGTTGTCTCAGTATTCCTAGTGTGATAGAGGGCAATGAATCTGTCTGTCCACAGGTAATTCTGTCTGTCAAAAGAGATGGAAATCTGACAGAGACTGATGTGTAATAAGCCCGGCTCACTCAACAGAGACCTGTCAGTGAAAATAAATTAGGATTAATGTGCGTCGATAGAGACAACAGATCAATGTGGCCACCTTCTAACTCCTCTGCGTTTAAAGGCAGCCTCATCACTTCACTTATCATTATACCCGTTCGTTTCCCCACCTGCTTTAATTCCTCACAGTTAATTTTGGGGTAGTTTTCTGTCCTGTGTAGTTACACTTTTATGTGCTCCTCTTTAACTTCACGCTCTACTCTTTCTGAGGCTGTGCCCAATCTATACAGTTCCCTAAAGATGGCTGTACTCTTCACATTAGTTCATCTTTCCAACAGTTTCAAGCCTTACTAAATTAGCAATGTGCACATTGTGAATCACAGACAATGCGTTAAGCATTTTCTTCATGGATGTGGTTGTTTATGATGCTCCACTCTCTCACACGACTGAACAAAAATGTAGCTTAAAAGGAGGACCAATTCACTCTGTGTCAGTGTGCCTACTTCTGCTGAAAACAAATAAAGAGGAGTAGTGGTGGACATGCTTGGGAGATGAGCACATTGTGATTTGTCTGGTCTGCAGTAAGATGTGATGGTAAAATTACAATGATGATGTTAATAGCTCCAGTCTCTCCGCCGTGTTTCCTTGCTATCTCCTCTAGACTGTTGCTGCTTACTCTTCTGAGAACTAGTCTTTACAATCTCACATTAAAACAGTGCTCTATGATTTTATGCCCCCAAAATGGACTTTGTTAGAACATTTCTGACTGAGAAGCATGACAGATTTCAGGTTGCGCTCACTTAAATGTGTAATAAGCATGAATGACAGTCTTTCACACAGATTTCACAGATTGCAAAAATTGGGCTAGCACAACCAAACCTGAATTTGTGAAGTGTGTATCTCTCTATGCAACATTGTTTACTGTAATTCTCGTTCACAAATATGACTGAAATTCTGAGAAGTTATTTGACTTATTTGTTGTGAGCAGTGCCGAGAGTTTAGATTTAGGTTTCTAGTTTCTACTCAGAAGTGGAGGACATTTCTGATTTGACTTGACAACATTTTAAAATGGCTGTAACTGGGTGTACTTTGACCTTTTATTATTACAAATCAAGACTTTCAAAGCTCTAGAACCAGACTGCTGTTGTCCTCTAAGTTTTTTTTAAATTCTGCAACAATTGTATCTTGTATCTGCAACCACACAAACACATTCTATCACACACTGTTGTTTTGGTGGACATACGGCAGTAAGGAGAAAATATGCTGTCAAGATTTTGTTCATGCAGTGTTCCTGTTAAGAAACAAACTATTCAGTTTGAACTGACCTGAACAAACCTGCAATCATTCCAACATTTTGCCACGCTTTTTTAATCTTCATTTCACACACATTTTATGTATTTATTGCAAGCAGCACTGATAGTTTAGGTTTGTGTCGTTTATACTTGATTTCAGAAGTAAAGGACAGTACTGATTTAATGTTCCCAAATAAATTTAATGACAAACAATAAACCAGGCAACCAGGGGAGATGTGCTGGTGGGTCTTATGGGCCACCAGAGTTTAGCATTGTCACTAACAATACATTTCATCATTCATTTTTCCTCTGCATCTTATGTAAATGTATACTATTTGAAGAAAAGAGGTGATTAACATACTGCTGCATGTACACACTAACAGTGCAATTGGTGTGTTGTGATGCTGTACACAGACTGAAGCACTCTCAGTGTGCTGTCCTGGAGACAGTCTGATTAATAATCACTTGGCTCTGTCATGCAGCAGTGAGTTAAAATTTCCCTTTAAAATCGTCAGCGGACATAATCTAATCATCCCTGGTGCCATTATTAATAGCCTGTGCCCTCACAGAAAATCTGACCACCAAAACCTGCAGGTACTGCATGTCCATGAGGTAAACAAGGAGGTGTCTTCAATCACAGGCAGTTCATTCACTGGATCCCTGCAACCCTTTCTAAATCATCCCAGTCTATACCTGCTGCTTGCACACAATCTTAACACCGCATCATCTTTAGTTTCTGTGTAAATGAGAGTAAATTCCCATTTTGAATTACTGTATATTTGGACCCAAACTGGTGGTCTATGAAACCTGGCTGTTTTACCAACTGAGCAGCTTGTCAGCAGGCGCTGCCAGAAATCTGCAGCATGTAGTGGTATCTGCCTCAGCTTCAGTCTCACAGCTCTTCATTGGGCTGTTTAGTCCACTGCTGTTTCCCATGACATAGTGTGGTTAGCACATCAGCCTAAAGGTAGAGGGTGTTCACCTTGCTTAAACACAGCAGAGCCTTGTGAGCTTAACTCATCTACGTGGGTAGGCAGGCAAGCTGAAATAAACCACAGTGTGTCCAAGGCAATCCTATTTAGCGCATTATTCAAAGCACTGAATCACAAAATGCAGGGCCATTGTGTCTGAAGTAAGCTAACCCAATTGCTATGAGCATAACAAGGAACTGACCATTTTGTGTTGCTTCCCTTTGGAGATATTCCTACTTTTTTAAATACTTCTTAGCCACGCTTTATATAATTTAAATCCCCCTTTGCGGAGGGGAAGACTGGTTCAGTCATTGGTGTCCATGTGACCTAGAAACTGGAGGAATTTATTTGTGATCCTACAGTCTAACGTTGCATATTTATTAAGGTTAGATAATGCTGTATGCTCCATTTATCTGATGTTGCTGCCTTTCTCTGTAAAGTTTGTGCCAAGATGACCAAAGCTTACTTTGTATATTGCATGGATTGCATGTCAATCCAGATGCTAAAAAATTGTGCGGGTGCAATCAGTCTCACTTTTGTGTATTTTGATTACGAGTTTAAGTTGAAGGTGACAAGGATTTGTTTCTCATGCAGTGTCACTCTGTGATTATTTGGCTGGACACTAGAGTAAAGAAATCCAAATAACACATTATTCTCAATTCTAGTGCCTTTATGCTGATAAATAGCACAAGGTCAATCAAAACTGATTCCATCCCCAATGTAAATGATCTATTCATTTCCATAGCTGCTTATTACTGTACTGATGAAGGGGTTTGACACTGTTCCAATATACACATTTCGCTAGTCTTCATGGCCAACACATTGATTAACACATTCAATAAAACATTGACACCAACATGCAAAGTATTTAAACTCATTTTTTCCATAAAATGTAGATGAGAATGTTAAAAACAGAATTTTTTTTTTATCATTCCTGGGTTTTGGGTACAATATTGGTGCGTAATAATGGGAAAATTACACTGTCATATGCTTTACACTGCTGAATAATTATGTTGATTATATTTTTTCATCTGTGAGTCCAGATGTTAATGCATGTGCACTCATTAATGTGATGCCTTGCTGTATTTATGAAAACTGTGACCAACTTAGTTTTCAAGTTGCTTCAGTAACTTCACCTCACAGCGAGGCATCTGTTTCTAAAGCCTTTCCCCCCAAATGGTAAGTTTACCCTTGGGATGGGACATGAAAGCAGCTGTGTATGAAACTTCCATCTGTGCTTACATTAGTCACGTCACAGTTTGTTTAGCATGAATGTGCTTTGCTAAAACTGCTCAGTATCCCTATCATTGCAGGTCCAATTTTACTGCAATATATTAACATGAGTTTGGTTTTGTCCATTAGGAAAATTTCTAAGGCAAAATCATATATTATTAGGGTTTAGCTAATATCTTCCATGCAGATATAATGAAATGTAATAAATGTTATGTTTTCTTCTCATGATTTGCGGGTATTGCAGGTACGGTACTCACTCACCTGGAGTGTGGGCTTATACAATACGAAAAGTCATAGCTGTCAATTTCTATAGCACCATTAAAGAGATAGCTGAAATTACACATCTTCTAAGCCAAGATCTCAGTAGTGGGGGCTATCCTGTTAAAGTTTTAGAAATAGGCCTTAATGCTCAGGTTAATGTATAAGTCTGTTAGTAATTCATCAGAACAAGAGTGTTGTTTCTGAAGTGCTAGAAATAACGCCACATATTTCATTGGCCTGTAGTTCATCTTGGGACTTCATTGAGTCGTTATCACGACACTGACCCTTATGTTCCATCTTTGATTTTCTGCCTGAATAATAAATCATTTTCAGATTTGTCCCTCAGCAGCAACGTCTACCAATCTGTGTTCAGACTTCTAAAGGGCCAGGTGCTTGGATGGGTTCAGGTGCATCCCCCATCTTTTGGTTTTCATTTACTTTATAGTTTTTCATCAAAATGGCAAAATAAATAACATTCAGATTTATTCCGACCTATTCCTATTTGCTAATTTTTGAGCAAGAATAAAAAATACCATAGAACATGAATGCAAATATATATTAAACAAATATGCATATCTGATATCAGTGTGTAGGAAGAATTACAATATTTGCATGATGAATTAAGACAAGATTCACAGACGCAGTTGTAAAAGGGCTCTTTTCCCTTCAAAAGGTCGACCAGGCATTGGGTGGCTTCTTGAAGTGGACTCATATGAGGATGTCTTCCATATAGGCTGCTGGCTTGTTTCCTGTCTCTCTGGTCACATCGTAGAAGGTTTTTTGTTTATAATCTATTTATGTGCTTAGTCCTGTTTTTTTCCACGCTGCATCAAACGCAGTCCAGCACCACAAATGCAAATTTTATATGAACTATCCCCTGTCCTGGATTTGAACAATACACAAGTTCTCTTCATTGCTTTGTAAAAAGCAGTAAGAGCAAAACTCTGTACAAATGCTGCTAGTGCAGCAATCTGAATATATTTCTCTAAATTTCTAATTTGTGTATTTACAGTGAAAACAACCACCTAAAGTTTGTGATGAATAAGGAGGAAACATGCTGTTAAGGTTTAGTTCATTTGTGGGTTCTTCAGTTTTTTCATGTCTGTGATCCTATAGACAGATAATACAGTAATGCTGTGTAATATGAGCATATCCTTTTATGAGCACATTGCAAATATAATTTGACAGGGATAACAAGAGCACACAAACATACACACACATAGTGAAGTGCTATGAAAACCATGAAGGTTATTGGGCAGTTGTCATGGGGACGGGTTGTGAATGGCATACTAATGATACTATGTGATGTTGGAGTTAATGGATTTGTGGCACATATTATGGTTTCAGAACTGCTGCTAATTCAGTAATTAGCTTTAGACATCATCAACCAGTTCACCTGTTTCCTAAATCACCTGTTTTTGTTATGCAGATACCCACTGCCTGTCTGACCTCACAACCTATAATACATGTCTCTATGTTACATTTAATGATGACAAATTTGCATCTAAATCTCTGGTATGGTGTCTTTTTATGCTAAATTGCTTTGGGTGGATGTGGCATGAAGGTTCTGTTGACAGCTAAAGAAGATACCCCTCTTATGTATTGATTTTAAATGTCTATTGTTGTTATTTAAACCACAGGCCTCTGGGTTTTAAAATCAACATGAGCTTGAACACACTTTGAGATCTGGCAGGGCCTGTCGAGCTTTTCAACTGACTAGACTGTAGATCATCATGCATTGGGGTCTATCTACAGTCTGGCCCATACACTGGAGTGAGGGTAGACACACTTCACAATATCCTCTTTTAAACCAAGGTTTTATATCACTCTCTTTCTTTCTGTTGTTTTTATTTGTATTTGTTTAAAAAATGGTCTTGTTTTGATTTGTGGTCTTCCCAATGTATGAGTCATTTGAAAGGGCTGACATTGCTGGTGTAGCATGCTTTGGTTACGATCAAAGCTTTCTTCTCATACATAGTGAGCCATAGTGACTCACATCATTTTAGTGAAATCGATTAAGATAGGCTTTGTTAATGGCCCATGTGTGTTTTTGGGCAAAGAAACACTGTCGATAAAAGAGACGTAAGCAGAGGCCAATCACAGTTGTTAATCCTTGCTTCAGCGAGCTATGGCTCCACACTCCCACTCTGTTTACACCTCCAACAGTGACAGCCAAGCAGTTTCAAGACAGACAGAAAGCATACACACATTCATGAGCATTCATTAAAAAAGGATTTGGATGTGTCAATACAACAAGCGACACCTAAACCTAAAATAATTTTAATAAGAGACTGGACTGAGGTCTTGCTGTCTGGCCTTGCTGTCTCTACAATGCATCTAGTAAAGATCGATCACAGCTACCGATAGTCTGGGGCAGCTGGGGGCTGGACTCAGTGAACTGTTTGGCTGCTGAAATGAAAGCAGGTAGATATGACCAGTGAAAGTCCTAATTAAAATTACTGGACCTACATTAACATGCATTGCTGGAGGGTGCCCTACATGCTCTGATAGATCAACAAGCACTTGACCAAGACTCAGCAAACCCAGGAGGAGGCAGGCTGGAATAAAGTTTTGTTTGACTAAAATATTTCATTCAGGGAGTACACAATCGAAAGAGGGGAATAGATTAGAATTGTAAAGCAGTACTTATAGGGTGTTTTGTTTTGTATTGTGGCTATTGGAATTGTAGATTTTGAGAAAACTGTGGTTTTATGGCCCTGTTTGGTATTTGCATTGGGTTAGTATATGTTGGACTTAACTGTTTGTTCTTAATATAGAGGTAGGGTGCACATTGAATAAGCATTTTTACTGTAAAGTGTTGTCAATCTAAACACCCAGAGCATATCAGCCCATTATTTTGTAAAATTGTCAATTCGCCCACATTTTTCTGCAGAAGTCATTATGGAAAGTATCTTCACCAGGAAATTGTTAACAATGAAAACTGTCAGCAAGTATCCAGAACATTAAAGCCAAAAAAGAGAGAGAGAAGCAAAAGTAGTGAATGGAGGAAGCCCTTGTGTCATAATTAATAATAAAATGTGCTACTTAATCACCTTGTCCTCTTATAAACTTGCTAGCTATGAATGCATTGACACCTCATAAAACTGGAATCAGTAACATCACTAAACATAAGTTGCAGTCCTGTGAAAAATGTCAGTTCAAACATCACCTCATTGACTTATCATCACTGTAGAGAGTGACAGTGTAGGGAAACTCTCAAGCATACATAGCATCTTTAATCTGAAATGTGTCCAATTTAGAAAAAAAAGTTTTTTATTGGTCTTTTCAACCAATAAACTTGTATTTGCTATTGTTAGCCATTTAGAGTTTTCTTTAACGCACTGCAGCAGTGCACACTGGGTTACCTGTGAGATGGGAAGAAACACAAGGTTCAGCTGTAACGAATCCTGCGGCTGCAGCAGTGACTGTTCTAGCTGGAGTCAGACTTACTGCCCTGGGCACTCATGTAAAGACTCGTGGTTAGATTTTTGTCTTCACATTTTACCCTCAGTACAGTGTGTGCTTATGTGTGCCTGTGTGTATGTTTGCATTTATTTATGAACAAGTGTTTGTTTACTGCTGTGGTTGCATAGCAGAACGCTGTTGTTGATACTGAACTCTTGACTCTGTTTATGTGGACTGTACATTATGTTACAGAGATGGAATACATTGCATTATATTCTCATATGCATACATTCTCAAATTAATCTTAAATGGATGTATTTACTTATATGTTTATCTATAAGTTCAGTTCACCTGAAATCTTCCTATTGGCCCACTTTTTAGTGTCAGAGAGGACCATATCAATATCAAATTACTATGGTTAAATTTAAAGTAAAAAATAAAATAACAAAGCATGTTCTGATCTGATCCATAGTTTGTTGTCAGTACCAGGGTGCTGCAGCTTGCGGGCCATTGTAAATCAGAGTCACACCAGTATGTGTTAAACCTAACCAGCTTTGGTGTCTCCATGACAGGATTACCACATCAAATGTGAGGGCAGTCTCCTGCAGTGGCATCCTGTTGGTACAAGCCCTTTCATGTCCTGTTAAGACCCGAGGCTTCACTGTTCACTCGTCAAAATCCCCAGTTTAAGTAGGACATGATGAGGGTAGTGTGTGTGTAGATGACCACAAGTGTGTCCACTCATAAATATGTGTGTTTGTGCTCAGGATTGTCTTTCTTTTTAAAAATATACTTCCTTCGGCTATTACTGGTGACACATGCACTTAATATATGACTAACTAACTGGAGGGTTGTTCCATGGTTCTCTGAATCATAATTGTACAAAGCCCAATAATATAAACTGGACCTGAGTACATGCTAATTGTATGAATTAGTTGTGGGCTATCATTGATTAGTGGCACGGTGGTGAAGTGGTTAGCAGCTGTGCCTCAAGGAAAGAGGGTTCTGGGTTCAAACCCACCAGTCGATTACAGTGTTGGGCACGTTACTTTGAAAAAGTAATTAATTATAGTTACTCATCACTTCTCCAAAAAAGTAACTGAGTTAGTAACTGAGTTACATCAATGTCAAAGTAATTAATTACCAGGAAAAGTATTTATAACGCCGTTATTCCCATCACTGGTCGATTAGAGCCATTCTGTGTGAAGCTTACATGTTCTCACCATGCCTGTGTGGGTTCTCTCCGGCTACTCTGGCTGCCTCCCGCAGACCAAAAATATGCAGTTTAGGTTAACTGGTAACCTAAATTACCCATAGGTGTGAATTGTTGACTGTCTCTATATATGTTAGCCCTGTGATTGACTGGCGACCACCCCATGTCAGCTGAGATTGCCTCCAGTTCCCTCACGACCCTCTAGAGAATAAGTGGGGAAGACAAAAAACAAAGAATATAGCATTAGCATAGCATTTCAGTACATTTGGAACAACATGGAAAAAGGTTAGGTTAAAAAAATATCTTTTGATGGAGCAGCTTCCATCAGGTATATGTAAGTAAGAATTGACAGAAACATGTCCAAATACAAGAAAACTGAGAATGCGGCGGACACAAAGACACATCCCATGACACTGATCTCATGTTGTTACCCATGAACCTTTAATTAACTAACATATACATAAATCACAACTATTGCAACCAGGGTAATGTGTAGTTTTGATTATTTTAGGCAAAATCGCCTCATTTTATTTGTAGTCTAGTTTGGTTTTTTTGTTTCGATATCACATACATTGTCTCAACAGTCTTTCCAGGCCTGTAACTGCAATGATTTCCCAACTCAGCCTAAACTGTCTATGAAAAACAGGAAACAAAAAACTTTGAGATTTGATGAACATTTTTGAAAAATGTCTGGGTTGACAATAGGCGTTGTAGGTGGAAAGTGGCAATTGCAGAAACAGGAAGAGAAAGTTGGTGAAAATACAAAAGCAATGGGATTATAATTCTACAATAGGATTAGCAGATCCCATGCTAATGTTGTATATCCAGCATAAGAAGTCCAAGAATGGGTAGAGAGAAATTAATCCAGTGACATATGTAAGTCAAATGAGATATGACTGTTTACAGTTTGTCACACATTCCAGTCCGGGGTGTCAGGTGGGTGGAGTAGAGATTAGGTAAAGGACTAACTAAAGCATAACTGCAAGGTTAAACACTCAATTGTCTACATTTTCTTAAATAAATTATTTTAATCTTAGTGAAGGTTATTTTTCAGAACATCAGCTGACAAGTGCCATTAAATATTAAGCATACTGTGAGTTAGTTATATAAGTTGTCAAAATGTAGTCCCCCCATGAATAGCAGAGCTAATTTATACTGTATGAGATGTACTCCATTCAATGAGAGCTTAATTAAATGAACTATGGGCTACTGTGTAGCCTGTAGCCAAAGCCAAGATAAAGAGACGCTGCTGCTCTGTTTCAGTTATCTTTCCACTGGACCTAAACAGCAAAGCAGTTAGTTTGACATATTGAACTAACTGTTAACCACAAGGCATGCAGCCTCCAACAGACATAGCACAGCCATGATTGACTGCTGACAGTTCAGCCCCTTCAGACTTCAGGTAAGGCAAGGCAAGGCAAGTTTATTTGTATAACACCTTTCAACAAAAAGGCATTAAAACAAGATGTAAAAGAAACACAATACAATGTATAGAAAGACACATTTAAATGTTTAAATATCAAATTTAAATATAATAAAATATAAAAATACAAAAATAAGCTCAAATAAAACGAGAAAGATAAAACAGGAGAATGAATAAATAATATAAATATATAAATAAATAGGTGTCAACTATTGTTCTGGACCCAAATACTACTACCAGTAAAGTTATGTAAATTTAATGGTTATGTATTTCTTTTTCAGAGAACGTAATAGGTCTTGCAAGCTTTGGATTTATCCACATGCATGTGGTGTACAGTATATGTTGCCCTAGCCTAAGAATGATGAGCCATCATTTAAAATGTTGTGTTTCCACTGTATTTCCACTGCAGGAGCTTTCCCAGTGGACCTAGAACTGTTTGAGGAACTCAGGAGATACACTTATATTTTGACCAGAGGAACCTGGATCTAACAAGGAGCCTTGTTCTTGTGAACTTTCAATAAATCAAACTTTATTTGTACAGCACTTTTCATACATCGCAATGTAACAAAGTGCTTTACATAGTCAGAACAAACAAAAACAAAAAATAGGAACTCATTAAAAATAGGAACTCAGGAAACGCTATCATAACTCTCAAGAATCTGCAATGAAGAAACACCAGAGGTAGGATAAAAATGTAAAAAAAATAAATACATTTTAAAAATAAATAGCTAATAAAAAATTCATAAAATATTAAGAATATATAAATGGAAAGAATAAAATAAAGCCACTATAAATGAGTAAAACCGGAGATGTTAGGAGTAAGACAGTAAAAGTAATGAAGTAAAACTTTATTTTATTCTTTCCTTTTAACATACATAAAAGGTGGGTTATGAAGAAGAAAACGATAATATAGAATTAACAGAATAGTCCAAGTAGTAAAACAGGCTTACATAGAAAAATTAAAGACATATTCATTGCTTTTCAAGTGACAAGGGAGCTGAATATGTTTGCAATGCATCTGATAAGTAGATATTCCAAATTTGATGAATATGGATCATAAAACAGGAGCTAAAGTGAAGCCATGTACAATGCACAGTGTTACCTCTGGAGTCTGACTTGTGATTTTCAGCACATTGTGCCCGATCTGCTAATAGGTTGCACATGTAAAAATATGTGCATAACAGTTTCCACTGTTGAAAAATGCATGACACCTGATCTGCTAACACTGTTGTTGGCGAATTATGGAAATGATAAGATATTAAAATTAGCTCTCGTAATCAGGGGAACCATCCTTCACTTAAGAAGGAAAAGATTTTACTTAATTGGCTGTTTGTTTGATTAGCCAATTAATAAATCAATAAATCGTAATAAATCATCAAGAAATTTCGGAATCAGTCAAATATCTAAAGTTCATGGCTCTACGGTTCAATAGATCCACTGTATCACTTCAAAGAATAGACATACACAATTGATTGAGTTTTATGGATTTTTTTAACTACACACTACTTATAAATGATTTATAAATAAATGTAATGATGAGTTTGCAATACAATATGAATTCAACAGATGGTTACTCGATATAGCGACATGAATGAAAGATGATGGTGAATGATGAATTTAAATGAACGATATGTAATTATGTGGAAACTAAGAAAACGTGAAAGAGAAAGTATAATGACAGTTCTTCAAATACCCATTTATCTGTGATCGCTGTAATAACTGTTACAATGGAGGTTTCTTTGGGTAATTGATACTGATATAAGTAATTGGTATTGTTTAAACCATACTATTTACTAAGACATTCTTGTTTAAGCTTTTAACACTAATTTTCTCACTTTCATGCTCTGTGTGGTTTCAGGAGACACAGAGGGGAAAGTTAGGAATGTTCAGTGTCTTTTAATTTATGACAGCGGTCTGTGTGACTCTAATCTGACGGTAGAAAGGGTTAGTGAAGTCTCTCCGATAAATTATGACGTCCAAAGGAAGCACCAAAATCTGTCTTTCGTTACTTTTATGTAGTTCTTGTGACTTTTGGTTGCTCCATGGAATGTTAATTGATCTTTGTTTGTCCAAGAGAGAGACCAAGTCAGTCTCTATATCAAACCTGGTCCAATTTACTCATCCCAGGGTCAAAGGTGACTCTGACCAGATGATGTTCTGAGCCGTACCAATGCTGTGTCCGCTTCACTGTATAAGTGATTACATTAATTAATCCCCATACTGTTGAAATATGCAACAATCTGGGAAAGTGTACAATATACAGAATAATGTTTAAATGTATTTATGTGAGAGACTTACACAATGTCTACACAGGATGCACAGTGAAAGCAGCATGTTAGCAGCACCGTGTCTACACAGGATGTGTTCGGGCACAGTATAGAGTGTAGGTCACCTGGCAACACTCTGAGTTCAACATACAGTCACTGTAGTGACTTGCGTAAAATGGAAGAAATTAGACTCAAAGTGTAAAGATATAATTTGCTTCATTGTTACATGTATGAAGCCAAACGTAAGCTGATAAGAGGTAAGTACGGACAGGAGGCAAGTGGTACTCAAATACAAGTTCCACTGCATCAAAGGTCCAGTAAGCATTGATGATATTTCAGTACAAGAACTGTGTATATGTACAGCAGTTCTGTATTAATCATAGATGTGACAACTTCACTTTGAAGTACTTAAAACTGGAGCATAAAAAGGTGCAATGGCCAAGTAGAGACACTGATGTAAGTGTTCATTAGTGAGTTCTTCATTTCATTCATTGTTGAAAATGTTTGATCATGACTTCAACTGGTTTATTTTTATGAAACCAGTTTGGTGGCATTTTCATTACTGCAACTGTTTCATTGCTTCCCATGGCAAAATGAAAAAAACGCTCTGTGTGTAGATGAGCTATAAATCTGATAGTGAGAAGGAGAACACAGCTGCGGCAAAATCTGCTTTAAAATTCTGCCACAGTGTGAACTCTTCTCTAACTTGCTATTATAGACAACTATTGCAGTAATTATTGATGTGTACTTACGTTATATCACTTATCTTGATTTAAGCATTGAATTATTTCTTGACTTTGGAAATAGTAGTAACAGAACAATCCTAATTCAAGGTCAATTTAACTGCTTTTTTCTGAGATTCAGATGTGTCGCCTGGAGCCGCTAACCTCAAGCATTGATGATGAGGTCTGGTACAGTAAATGCACTTCTTTCCAGTTTCACAGCCTCAACTGATATTGCCTCCAGTAACATCACTTGAGGCAGTTTATCAGATATTCATACAAAGTTCTTACACAACTTTTTTTTCTCGCATATGCTCTCACGTATTCACATACAGTATGTAATCCCAATGACCTGTAAACAGACTTTGATGTGTAAAATTGGTCGTCCATGAAAAGCAGCTTTGACTGTGTGGACTTCAGCCAGTGCAGGTAACTTATTAAAATACCAGTTATTATTAATATCATATGTATGTATGTATGATTTGCCAACTTGGCTAAAAACAACTAAGATTAAAAATAAAAGCATTGGGCTCTGCATTAAACGAGGTGTTGTTTTTGAAATATAGGAGAATAAATTGTATGCGACAGATTTTTTGCACTCTGCTTTTCAGAGCCTTGAAGAATTCAGCAGCTGAAATTGGTTCAAGTCCAAAACAATTTAGAGAAAAAACTGCGACACTGTTGAAAGCAATAGAATTTCCAAGAGAAGGTCGTGACCTATCAACAGTGTCTCTCTTGCCAAAACACACAAACACACAGACACACACTCACAATCGATACATCACCTGTCTAATCACAGCTAGGGCTCAGATTGTGGCTTTGGTTATTTTTGTGGATGCAGGCTATAAGATCACTTGTGTTTCTCTTCACACTTGGGCATTTTTGGTATAACTGTACTAATCTTACAAACAAAGTCATCAACTCAGGAGAAAGCAAAAACATAATGTAACCAAGAATCTGTACATCTGGAATATTTTGTGTACATTACCCTTCAGAAGCCAGACAGTGCTCGTTTTTCTGTAGTGTTATCCAAAAGAAAATCAGATGGCATGGGTTTTGTCCATGGTAGAAATACTTCTGGCTTAGATTTAGATTTACAGCAAACATGATTTATCATGATCAGTGGTGGGAAGCCTTTAAAGGGTCCTGTCCTCATATATAGTGTTTGAAAAGTTAAACCCTTTATATGCAATTGCATTATCCTTATACATTTTCAAAGATTTTGGTGAATACACTTATTCATGTCCTTTCTTTTTCTTTTAGGTTTAGATGAGTAGATTGATTCCACTCTCACGTTGGTAAATATGAAACTTGAGCTAGGAGGTGGTTATCGTAGCTAAAGACTGGAGGCAGGGGGAGACCACGAGCCTGGCTCTGTCCAAAGCTCAAGAAATCTGCCAGCACCTTTAAAGCTAAATAATTAATTAAACAAATTAATACATTATATCTTGTTCATTTAAGCGATGCAAAAGTGTAAAAATGAGAGAATGTGGTTTTAATTTTATTTTTTCTAACTTTGCGGGAAAAACAAATAAGCATATTCCCAAAAGACAAGCCATTTAAGTCTGTAAAAGAAGTAAAGAAAGTATGCACGCTGTAGCTCCCAATGCAGATATAGATATCAAGAGTGATGTTTCAAGCCTCTTGCTCTTCTTCAGAGCTGTTTAATTTTGACATTTTGGGAAATACACTCTTTTGTTACAGAATCATGCCTTGTTAAGTGAGTTGGTTTTCATTCTAAACAAAGTGAAGACGTATACCAGTATGAAAATATTACATCTGTATCCAACATATTTATACATTTATACCACATACTTATGATTTAAATAACAGTATATACCTTGGTAAATATCTTACCGGTACTAGTTGTTATTCAGATAAGTTATGCGGTAAGCTTTTGCTCTCTGTCATCATGATTGTTACCAACTACATCAAAATGACAAAAGCAACACAATGTACTTCTGTTCATGATAAATCTCCATGTTTTTTTCTCCTGTTTGCTGGTCACCCGCTCAACCGTCTTGCTGAGCCCAGATGGAATCAGTCGGGGGTGACCGCTCATGCCAAATATCAAATCCGAAACCCCAAGTCTGTCTTGTATGAATCAGAGATGAACACAATATGGATGCAAGTGGACAAGATGCGAAATGTTAAGAAAAAGAACTCCGGGCAGTCGAACAGCACCTCTCTCCCGATGGAATAAATAAAAGAGATGGTGCAACTACACAATTTTGCTCCCAACTGAATGTTTAGAATGTAAAGAATGTGTGTCCCACTCTATACGAAGATACATTTATTGTGTTCCTTTTTAAATGTTAGTTTCATTATTAGCACATGGACCCCTGACTTTTTTCATGTTTTATTTAATTTATGGTTTCATCTATTTCTTAATTACATCAAATACATTACTATTAATGGGAACTAATGGGAATAATAGTTTTTTGAAGAAAAAAAATGTGTTAGTGGAATAATTTGTGAAATAGTGTTTGACTTAATATTCAGTATGGGAGCTGCATAAGTTGTGTGCATTTGTATTATTATTAAGCATGACAACTTGGCAGTCTATTCACTTCTCACCCTCAAGCCTTTAAAATACTGAATACTAAAGTACTAAATCTTCTGTCCCCTGTTTTGGCCTGTGGCAGGTGATTGAGATCAAAGAGAAGCTGAAGGAGTCCAAGAGGTTCTGGTCCAACCTGCCAGATGACATCTGTGCCAAGGACAAGCTCTCAGAGTCGGATGAGGAACAGTGCTGGAACAGCCACACGAAGGGCAGGTGAGGGCTTCTTTATAACCCCAGAAAAGTCACCCTGCTCTTTGGTTATCTTTTTTTTGCCTGCCAGGGATTAAAATAACCACACTGTGTTCCCAGATTAACACTCTCTCTGCAAGTACAATGGTTAGTGCTTAAATGGAGAATTGCTATAAGCTCTGAGGCTCTAATACCCAGAGGACTGAGGAGTTTCCAGCACCTCTTATCACCACTGCGGTGTGCAGAGTATCACTGAGCCGTACAGTAGATTGGACAGTGAGTTGTTTTCTCTGACAGTGAACCAGAAATGCTGGCAGGGAAAATATATTACCCCATCACTTTGGCCCTCTCCAAGTAACAAAATCACCAGATGGTGCAATAAAAGACATGTTAATTATCTTGTTTGTGCCAGTATCCTTTTTAAGCATCACTCTAAACCTGGTAGGTAAATTGATTGCACAGAGATAATAAAACATTCAGAGACAGGCTGTGTTACAGTGGGAGTTCGTTATGAAATTGGATCATTGGATGCAAAACTAACAGTTAAATAGGACAAAGTAACACATATGCACAAAAAATGTAAAGACGTAAACAAGACTTTAATTAAATGCATTAATTAAATGTTACGCACCGGTTGCCTGTCTCATGCACTGCATTATCTTAATCTCAAATGGTTTTCGAAGTCAAAAAAGACAAAAAAATGAGTGTGCTGTGGGCCTTCGGCATGTTAAGGGCTCACCGTGGGGAGGTGCAACCACTCCCAACACGAAATAGACTATTAAGCTTGATTACACAGTTATGTTTGTCTGATTTAAGCAGCTGTTGACAGAAAAAGTAGATCTTCCTTTTATCTAATTTCAGTTGGTCTAGTTTTGGACTTCTTACACCCACAATCATGATATTCACATTAAAATATGTTTGTACTAAAAATGGAAAAGATAGACACAATGGCTGCACAAAGGGCTGACACTGCAGCCATACTGACAACAACTGGATCGGGTCTGTAACACTGTAATTTGACTTCATTGCTTTTGTGGCAGACAGAGCTCAATGCACACCAATTTAAGAAAACAAATAAGTGTGGTACAACACAAGAAAATTAAGAAAAGATCGTCACTACCATTATACAAAGTTTACAAGGAAACTGAGAAACACATTAAACAATTTCACCACAGATTGACACATTTCTATGCACAACACATTTTATTTATTTGTAGCTCAAAAGGTTTATTTGTTTTAAATGCTGATGTATTGTCAGAGTGGTTAAGATATGATGAATGTGTTTAGACTATGTGCATGTGTTTTCTGAGGCTGCAGTGTATTGAAATCTATACTAGAAGACAATACTAATTTCATTTCTTAGTTTTTTGGATGGTAAACAACAGTGAAATCTAGCAAACATGGAGTCGAAACTCATGTTTTTATTTAAACTACCATTGTATTTTATACGGAAGATAGCAAACCCTATGATATGTCATCAAGCAGCTTTGTATTAAATCTAGAAAATGGTATAGGCCTTTTTTTTCCTTTTTTTTCTAATGTTGCTGTCTTATCCTGTCAAGATATTTCCCTGAAGTGGTGAAGGAGGGTCTAACTAACCAGGTGAACAACCCAGAGGTGGATGTGGATATCACCAGGCCCGACACACTGATTCGACAGCAAATCATGGCTCTGCGTGTCATGACTAACAAGCTGAAGAATGCTTACAATGGGAATGACATATACTTTCAGGACTCCAGTAAGTTCTCCCATCTCTTGAGACAAAATATTCATCATTATTTGGAGTAAAACACTGTGATAAAAGTTTCACTATACATTTCCTTCACTGTGTAGAGTTTATGTTGGCCTTGATTTGGACAATGCCACACACACACACACACACACACACACACACACACACACACACACACACACACACACACACACACACACATGCACACACACACATGCACACAAGAACACCCCCACAGAAATACAAACTGATATTAAAATGAAATCTCAGGTGTCACTCATCATACAACTCCACAGGATGCATCAGGGTTGCACTGACCTAAGACCGACATTATTAGAAGAATAGATAGCTGTAGTTATTGTGACACAAACCATGAAAGACAGTCAGGCTTATGTTTAGTAAGATGCTCTCAAATGTTGCTGTGGATCCCCTTGAGCTGACAAGATGGGAGATTCATACAGCTACAAATAAAATGTGTGGGTGCCTGACTGTTGCCACTAATAACTCAATTTTTGTTGCAGTCCCATTTGTTTTTCTGTAAGGAGTGCTTTCTTGTTTTCATATTTTTTTTCTTACAAATTTGTTTAACCTCAGACACCCATTTTCAATAATGCAAAACCTATTTTTCCATTTTTTAAAGGCCAGATCAAAGCAGCATGTAAAATGTAAAAATCAATCATCATCAATTAATTTCAAAGGAATTGTGGAAATCAGCTGACATGCTTGTGGAGGCCAAGTATACTCCCTCAAATCTTGGGCATTAAGTTCAATGTCCTCATGGTGACCTTTAAAATAAATAAAGTACCTGTGTTGCTCCACAAAAGAGGCATGGTTCTTCACTTCCCTATTGCCACTGACCCAACTAATGGTTTTCCATGGCTGTATTATTATTATACCTTATAATTTATATATATATATACCTTTATAATTTGTGTGGTTTTGTTCCTGCAGGTGATGAAGGCAGTAGCTCTGGCAGCGGCAGTGGCTGCTCTGACGGCTGCACAACAGAGTTTGTTTTTGTTGGAACAGACGCTCCTGTGGTCGGAGCTGACAGAAGCGATGAACGCGCAGCGGCAGCAGGCAAGTCACTCTTCTGCAGACCGTCCCTACTGCTGGTGATGGCTTCCCTAACACTCCCTCTCTGGGCGTTGCAGACTCGATGGAGATAATACCTGAATGTGGCCTGATCACTGACTTTTATACTGTTGCATACAGTATGTTTAACAGCACGTTCTACTGCTGTTCCCTCACTGGACATGTAGAACCTCCTGGAAACCTGTCGAGAATGGCTTACTGTATGGTAGGACTGGAAGTGAGTGCAGTGCTGCATCCTGCTCGTCCCCCAAAGAATGCTCGGTGCCATCACTGAACCAGCTTTCACATCTCTGAAAAAAAAAAAGAATTGTGGTGTTTTCTCATTATTTAAGAGTGGCTTTTGAAAAATATGCTCATGTTTTAGAAAGTGAAAATCATCTGAAGATGGTTCTGTCAAGAGTTTTTCAGAAAATGGGGAATCTATTTTTCTTTTTTCCATTGTATGACAAATTTGTGAAAAACCCTTTTTATCCTATTACTTGTCTCCCCCCCGCAGACAAAATGAGAAAGTCTTACTTGTGTGCATGCAAGGAAATGATGTTAACTGACAAAAAATTGTTTTAGTTTTCTTTTGTTTATGCAGGCTACACAGTTTTGGGTTGATTGGTAGAGGACTGTACAGTGCTAGCAGTTCACCTGGTTTCCCATTTGGTCATATCGGTGTGGCTTCAGGAAGCAGCTTTCCCTCAGCCACCTTTATAGTTGCACATTTGATTATCTCTAATAAAGTGCTAATGTACTGCACTAAGAGAACTACTTTGCACAGCTTTTTGTTGGCTTCATACGTTTATAAAGCTACAGGAAACATCCACCCCACATAGAAATCTATATTTTCAGATAATTTAACTGATTGTATTGTACTGTACCTATCAGTAGTCATGTATTTCACTGGGAGGTACTGTAATGTAATCTTACTGGTTTAGTTAATGGCTAAATTTTTATATATGTATTATTTGTTTTTACAGATTATTTGATCACCTGTAAAATTAAAAAGATATTCTCAACAATGCTAAGCCATTATACTACAATTGTCTGCTACCAATGTTCAGTTACCTGGTTTACTGTGTTCTGTTTGGGTACTTAACATGCACTAAAACATTTCAGATTTCCTTTTTATTTCTCAGAGAACTCAGAGTATATTAGCGATATTAGATATGTGCTAATCACATTTTCATTTGTTTTCTTGGCTCCCATGCTTTAATTATACATTTTGTGTGTTTGGTTCATATTACATGGAAGGACACACATTGTAACCCTAGTTCTATGAGCACATGTGCAGCTCTCTGACAGGCTCTACAGGCTTGCCCACTCACACCTTTGTTGAAATTTGCATTTATTTTTTGGGTCATTGGATCAGACTCACCAAACCTACAGGCGTTAGGTTGTAGTCATGTAACTAAGAGTAAGTAGTCATGCTCTCTTACAAAACACCCACAAAGTCAACAACTCGAACAGAAGCAGTGTGCCAAGGTTAGAAGGCTACGTCTGTATTCATAGAACTAACGTTAATACTCATAACCTTCGGTCTGTTTCATACAGGCTTCGACTTCTAACAGGCTAGAGGTGTGTAAGGGTTAGAACCAGATGGCTTGTACTCCAACACCACAACATGATTTCCATGACCTTGGGTCACACAAAAAAAGGCAGGTTCCAGAAACGTTCCAGGTATACTGTAGACACAAACAAAGGAGCAAAAGTTCCACAAAAGCAAGCAGTCGAGGCAGTCATTATGGTGCATTGTGCCCCGAGGATCCAAACTCATCAGTTCATGAGCATCAGAAAAGCAAGTCTCTGGTCTCAACAGGAGCCTTCCCCACAGCCCACTGCTGTAGCAAGTAAACAGCAGCTATGGCCATCTCAAAGAGATTGTGCACTTCACATAGCATACCAAAGCAAGTAAGGGACACCAGAGCTATTCCTTTCTGTAGCCAGCATGAGAGGAGAGAGAAAAAAGTAATAAGCCGCGTGATCCTAGACCTGAAAAATATTTGATGTTCTTAGGCACAAATGACAGGTGCAAAGGAAGTGTGGTGCGTCTGTGGTCCTTCTCAAGTAAGCAAACAATTCGAGTTCACATTGCTGAAATGTAAATATTATAACTAATGGGAGTCCAGGTAGCTAAAAGGAAGCAGAGATGGTCTCAAGAATGAAAGGAAACAAAGAAAACAGGTACTTACTGGCGAGGCAGGGCAGAGCCGGGCCATCAGAAGATGTTTACCAGAAACCTTTTACAAAGAGAAGTGAGAAATGAGAGACAATCTCACTTCTCACGTCAAGGTTGACATTGTAAGATGAGTGCTGGAGAGGCATTCCAAGCCATTCACCTTGCATTTTAGGGATCCTTGCTGCTTATTCTCAACGCTATGGTGATACAGTAGAAAGAGGGAGACAAGGCATTATTTGACTGCACTTATTCATCTCATCAGTTGTGTTGTGGATGCTGTTAGAATACAAGAAGTGTATATAAGATCTGTTCCCATTAGGGTCTTTGAATACATCCTGAATCGCTGAAAAGGTACATGCAAATTTCAGTATACTGTACATTACAGGGGTGACTGAGAAAGCCTTATGAGGCCTTTAGACGAAAAAGCCTCTATGAGATAAAATCAAGGATGCAGTGGAGATTAAAACGCATGTAAATAATCTGTACCCGCCTCTTAAAATCTAAAATAGTGTTTACGCAGCTATTTATGCTGAATTTACATGGGTTACAAACATCACACTTTTTTTTCTTGTTTTTAAAAAATATATATTTTTTTTTTTTTACATTTTCAATTGCTCCTTACAGATCATGGTATCTTTACAAGAGCATGGAGTGCCCATCACCCAACTGTTAGACAAAGGTGAAAACTAACAAAACCTGATCTGAACTCACTTCTTTAGCAAAAGTGACTGGCGTTGTTTCAGTGGGTCAGACAGATGGGATCCAGCAGAAACTATTTACAACGTGCGGAATATTGAATAAAATACTACAAAAGTAACTAGCTATCATTTTGCCTGGTCTAGGTTTTACACACCCAGGAGTACAGTCCTTGATAGCAGATAATTGCAATGAAGGGAGTTTCATGTAAAAATCATGGTCTGTTACATGGGGCCGTTGGACTGATGTAGCTCAAACTTAAATTTTAGCCACAGACGCTTACATTTCTCAGATAATATATCTACACTATCTACTGATACTGAATGTTCTAACACATAGAATTAAACAAAAATAGGTGTTTTGTCGACACCTTTGTAATGAAGTATCATATATTTTCCCTAAAAATTAAATTTGGCACTAACAGTGTTGCCACCAGATTATCCTTGTGCTTGTATAATTGGAAAATGAAATAAATATACAACATACAACAGGAAGAGAAAAGAGTTAATTAGGTGTACAAGTTAGTGGGTTGTATCGCTGCTGTCAAACACAGCCATATAAATTAAGTTTTTTAAGTATTAAAAAACACTGCAGAGGCAGATATTTTCTGAGTCAGGGTCAGAAGTGAGGCAGAACAATCAGTACAGTGTCTAGTGGATAATAAGGCAGGAGGTTTAACCACTGCGTCTTTGGAAGTAAAAAATAAATAAAAAAATCTGTAAGCATCCGCAGCCATACAAAGGTCGAACGCACTCATAAGAGCTTCTACAAGGTCTGTAATTGCAACAACAAGAATTCTGGATGAGTGAGGATGATGCAGGTTTTTACTGATGTTCCTGAAAAACAGTAAAGCAAGTAAATTAAGAAAAGGCAGTGCCAGGAGTGGGTCCAATTTTTCCAAAGAGCTTGTATTGTTACAAACAGCAGTCTCTACTCATTATGATAGGAATGTTTGCCATGTCCCACTGCCTTGTATATTCCTTTCTCTCTTGACAAGCTACGGTACCCTGCTCAGAAATACAGTATCACTGTCTGAGATGCTTCAGTGCTTAACTTAATTTGTCTGTGAGCCATATTTATTTTTTATTTTTTTTGTCTTGTTCATTCTCCTTTGGTGTTTGAAAAATTGAAAAAAAGAGACTCAATTCAAGGTTGGCTTGAGATTTTTTACAGAATGTTTAGAACAAAATGTGTTATGCAAGGTCTTCTCCATTTTGATGTTAATCGTTTGCTGCACTTTTGCTAAAACATATGCTGTGAGTGTGGTAATGTTGTGATTTGCAAAATCAGATAACTATGGAGCACATAAAGATTTTTGGAGCTGTCAGTGCACGCTGTTTAAAGTGTTTTGGGGGAACTGAAGTTGATGGTTATACAAGCAGACATGCCTTACCATTTTTTAAAAGACTAAATGGATTGCTTATTTGGCTTTTGTTACACATTCTTGTATACAGAAAATAATACAAAGGTAATAATAAACATTTTATTACAAAAAATGACTTACTGCAGTTTTCTCTATTTTGTCTCCATTTATATAATCTCTGTCCAATGAAAACAATGTATCTCTTCATGAGCTGAAGGTTTAGAAGAATTTTCTCAATGCATAAAACATTAAAAAAAAAACATTAAAAAAAACCACAACCAAACTTGGAGATTCAGGGTTATTCACCAAAGAGCAATGTTATACACTGGCTCTGTGTAAATGAATTTAATATGAATTATTTGCATGACAGGACTACTTAAAATACACCTAGTGCTTTATTTACCTGATATTTCTTCAGTTGTTCAAAAAATAAGTAATAATAAATATTTTTAACATTTGTATGTTTTTATGTTGCTCATTTCATCTAACTGAGACTTACATGACATCTTTATGTATATCTATATTTTTCTTAGATTCATTTTACATTAATTTGAAAATATTGACACATCAAACAGATTATAAAAATTAAGACAAATGTTCTCCATTAGAACAGCAGATTGTAGCAAAAGGTCCCCTTTTAGATGCTTATTCATTTGAGAAAGCATGATGAGAGGCTTAACTAATACAGTTCCAGGCTAAATTATAGATCAATGCTAGTGCAATTGATCATTTTCTTTAAAATAACTATTGAATGAGCACTAATTAATCCTAATTAATAAATGCATATTTTATGTTTTCTTTTTCTTTGAGCTCATCATATCACCTCAATACAAGTTCTCCACTTTTCTCACCTGTTTTATTTTATTTCTTTGTGTCAGTTTGCACACAGAGATATTCTTTCACAAATTAGTTTGAATTTTAAGAGTGTGACGATGTGTGTGAAAAAAAAGTGTTGATATATAAGATTCATGCAGCAATTGGAGCTGGATGAAATTACAGTTGTATTACATTTGTCATCACTGATGACAGAAACAATACAGGCGTTATTATCATTACAGCCAATATAACTACATCACATCAAATATAGTGGCTAAATGTAAAATTTCTATTGTTGTAAATTAGTTTAAGCTCTTTTTTAAACAGCCATGTCAGTGATTATGTAAGTCTGTACTTATAGCAGAGCTTTGATGCTCTCAGCATGCTCATATGCTTATAATGACAATGCAAGCATGTTGATGTTTACCATGTTCATCATCTCCGTTTAGCATGTTATAATATAATATTTGCTAATTAGCAGTAAATAATGGTAATCAATCCATCACGTTGAGATATTTCACAGAATAAGTGAAAAATGTGACCAGTTTATCGCACGAGAGGAAAAGTCGAGGGATCACCAACGTCAGTGAGATGCATGCTCTGGGGACCATGACAATCTACACCAAATTTCATGGCAATCAGTACTTGAATTACTTCAGTCTTGATCAAGGTGCCGGACCAACCAACAAAGCTATAAAGCCATGCCACTGGCTAGATGAAAATACTGTTTGTAAGTAATTACAATTCTAGCATATACGTATCCATCATTATTTACCTTGAAATCTATTGAAGTAAAATCCTCAGTGAAGAGTAGTAAAGGAGATATTTTTCACCCCAACAAAAGATTAACTGAGAGTAACAGGCAAGAAAAAGGAAGTGTTCCAGCTCTGTCGAGCACAGTGTAGATTAATATATTAACTGCTACCTGTAATCTATCAGTTCTCAAACTTGGCTCGGTGTCACAATTTGTCAGGGGACGCAGCTGCAGAACGTCTGGCAGACAGAAAAGACAGAGACAAAAAGCGCATTGCATTGCCACATTCAATACATCTTCGTAGCTCCCCTAAACATCCATTTATTCATTTTCACTTGACAACATCAATGGGGACAACACGAAACGGCTTCACATCTGAACCAGAATTATTCATTATAATCTCTCTTTCTGTCTGTACAATTATTTATATGCTTCAATTATGGATAAAGCAGTGTGAAAGGGCCAAACTCCACATGAAATACAAAAAGTTTATGGATTTCAAAGACAGAGCTGAGGTTTTCTGAGGGATCCACTTAATAATTTTGAATTGCTCTTGGCAAAGCCCCCCCACCCCAACCCCCCGACTGTAAAAGGAATTAATTCTGCTTCACTGTAGTGCTGCTGAATACAGTATGAGTGTTAAAACTGCAGCTGCATCATCTGATCTGCTGGCATAGTTTTTAAAGAAAAAATTAATTGAAACCATTTGTTCTGCACTATATCTTTACATTCAGACTATTTTAATAACTTTCACTCAACCGGACAGTTTTAGAATTGTATTAATTTGAGTGATTTTGCCATCTCCTGCTGTTTCAGCAAATGGCTGCTAAAGCATGCAGGTCATGATGTAACCAAAAGATAGCAAAGATGATTTGATCAGTGTGAATATTTTGTCACTTTAAACATTTTTTTTTCCATTCATATTTTATTGTCTCATTGATGATTTATGGAGCAGCTCAAATACTTGAGATTATGAGTTAGTGAGTGGCTGACATGTCAAAAAGTTGTTGGGTGCACTTTTAGTAATTAACTGTGTTTTATTTTTGGGTTTTTTAGATGAATTAGGAGCTGTGCAACCTGTGTATGTAGGCAGGGGTGTAGTTATAGTTTTGGACGATGGTTCCAAATTTGGGATCGGGACCCCTTCAAGGCGCCACGGGTCCCAAGATGATCAAAAGAAGAAACATGTTTCTGATTTTCCCAACTTTCTTCTTATCTTTGGGATAGTTTTACCTCTGTATGCCAAAAATACAGAAAAAAGCTAAAAACCCTAAGTGTTCCCAACATGTTGGCAAACGTAGACTATGACCATGAGGTGCAAGAAGACATACGGTGGCTTTATTTTAAGGGGTCAGAAGGCAAAAAGGAATGTGTCAATTGTGGCATCAAATCAGAAAACACTTACTTGTATATGAGTCATTCTGTTGGGTATTATTTATGGAAATATTTTTTTATTTAATTTTGGTGACTTGTTGCCAGGGTCATGTGTTCATTATTGTTTCACCTGAAGTGGAGTTTACACTCCATAGTTACACACAAATTACACATTATGTAATTACACATTGAAACTTTTCAGCCTGATTTAAATTTTCCTTATAGCCAAAACTCTTAAATTTGGCAGAAAACATAAATAGAAAGAATTATAAGGGGAATTCGAGTAGATTGAACAATTTCATTAATATAGAAAATGTAAGGGGGAAAGTAAACTTTTTTGGTGGTTGGTCTAAATTTTCCTTAACCTCATTATTTCTCAGTCTGGTTTGCATCCTGTGTTGGAGATTTTGACATAACATAAGATTATTGGCTTTCTTGACAAGAGATAGATGAGAGGATCAATTCCACTCTCATATTTGTATAGTAAATATTAAACTATACCCAGGAGTCTCTTAGCTCAACCTAAAGACTAGAAGCAGGGGTAACAAGCAAAGTCTTGTCATCATGAGGTTGCTAGGTAACACAGTGTGTTAATTAGTGAGCATATTTTTAAATATTATATATTATATATATATATATATTAAATATATTTTTATTTGTGCAGATCCAGTCTAGCTGTTTCTATTTGAAGTATTCCTTTAAGACAAAGCTTACTGTAGTCATGTGGTTATCATATCCTTAAGGAAGGTTACAATTTAATGTTGTTTTCCTATCACAAATTTTTAAAGACCTTTTTATTGCACCAGCACAATTATAGTAGCAGGACTAGCTCAATTAAATAACTAAGAAGGATGTGTGAGCATAAGACTTTTTGTTAGTGTCAGATTCAAGGCTTGCACACAAAGGGAACACTTGTATAATGTAATGTAATACAATAGCGCTGCAATAAATACCTTTGTGAAACCGTAATTGCCTCAAACAGACTACCGCAACAGATCTGACAGTGAGACCAATGCCTTTTAATTGTCCTTCACAACTCACAGAACTCAATGTTGCCTCTGAAAGTAGGGTGGTGACTGTAAATATTAAGGTCTGAGGACATTGTTAATGGATTCTCTGATGACACATTTCATCCAGGCACTGATTGTAATTGCTTTTTACATGACAAGTAATGGTGTAAGGGCTTTAGAGACGGTGAAAAATCCCTTGAAAATAGAGACCTATGAAATTAAACCTTGGTTTTCAATTTTCTCTCCCACAAGAGTTGAGCAATTAAATGGATTTAACCCAGTACTGTATAATAAGACATAAATAAGTTTCAAAGTGATTCTCAAGTATCTTATTTTCTTCTGGACAGGCTTCATTAAAAAGTTGCCTTTAAAAAAAAAAGAAAAAGCTCTACTTTAAGAAATAAAAACTGATACTGACGTTCTCTCTGTTCTGTCTCTGTCCGTGTTTACTTTTCACTTCAAAACCAATACAACAGATTCAGCACATTACTCCCTTACCTGCTTCCGATGATATTGATATGACCTCGGTCAGCAGTGTTTATTGTCTTTAAAGGGTTTATTTGAGGTCACCATTTCAGAATGCTAAAATGGTGTGTTTAAAATATAATTGCTGTGCAATGCTTTGTGGGTGTAATTGTAAGAATGAAAAGTCTTTGTGGATATGTATTTCCATCCAACTTTATTTGAAAATTAAAAGTGTCCCCGTGTCAGTGTTTTAAGCCTTTTACAAGCATGGGCAAATGCACTTTTATCTTTTCAGTTTGGTGCATTAGAGAGTTTCAAACTCATTCTCCTCCTATCTTCTGCTGTCTTTCTCTCTCTGGATTTAGGATAAAGACTGAATTACACAGCAGAACAGTCCTGGATAGCAGAGGCAGAGATTACCCTCCCTGATCTTTCTAGAGACAAGAGAGAGTTCAGTCTAAAACCCTCCCTCAGGGCCTTGCCACCTCAGTACTGACAGACTGCGCATTAGCATGCATCAGAGAGGAGAAAGAAAACGGTTTTATCCTTTTTTACCCACCACTTGACTTGAGAAAGAGAGGAATCTAGCGAGCCCATGCAGCCAGTGTTAGGCCTGTCACCACACTGATCAGTGCACAGAGAAAGAAAAGAACCAAGGTGCCTACTGCATACTGCATGTCAGAGGCATATGGCTCATGTGCCAACAGGTATGGCATTCTGTCTTTTTTTCAACTGACAAGAGGAAACTAAAAAGACTCCAAAAGCAGTCCAGATTGTTGGCGCTAAAAATCAGCATATGAAGCTGGTGTTTAATTCTTTGTTGCATATGTTCATGGATGGAGGAATGCTATTAAGAGCACAGACTTGCAGGAGCGATTGTTGGCAAAAATGTAATTAGCTAATAATAGCCCATAATCAACAATAAATGCAAATGGTGCTACTGTACTGTGTGTCACACAGAAAAACATCCATTCTGCTCCTAATGACCTATTTTATATTCGGTATTGTAAAACAATATTAAAGTTAAAGCAGAAAACTATATATTGATTTGTGAATGGTAGAAAATGAATTGGCAACAATTTCAGTAATTGATCAATTGTGTTATTTATCACCAACAACAAGAACATCAATAATCTCTAAATGGTCAATCTGCTATTATTAGCCTCATTGCACTCCTGAAGTGTTTTAATCCTAGTTCAAACAAATAAAGAACTTTGTAATTCTGTTTTGAAAAAAGTTGTATAAATGAAGTTTATTATTATAGTTTATTATTATATTTACAATGTACAGTTTCAGTCAGCAGACATTTTTATCCAAAGAGAGTTGATACAACACAAACAGGGATCTAATCATGATACGACAGCACGAGTTAAGTGCCATAAAAGTAAGTTTGAGTCCAACATGATGTAGGTGCCAACAGGCAGCACAAAAAGGCAAGAAGTGCATAGACAAAGCTTTTTTGTTTTTTTTTTGTTAGTTTGTTTTTGTTCAGTCCATCAAGTACAAATGTATTCAGGAAAGAGCTGGGTCTTTAGTCTTTTCTTAAAGACTAAGAGGGACTCTTGACTCTGATTGAACAGAGTTTGGTAACTCACCGGGAAACTACGATAGAGAAGAGTCTGACTCGTGATTTAGGGCCCTGTTGGGCTGGTTGTATTTCTATCCAACTTCTTCATTTGGTTATATACAGGAGAAAACAAAAGACTAGGACAGCACTCCAAATTTACTTTTTTAATTGTCACACTGACATTTCAGGCAAGTTGCCCTTCTTCAGCGTGCATACTAGTACATTTTAGTTTCTTATTTTTATGTAATATACAGAGGCCAAGTTTTGGCTCAGTTCTTTGGCCTATGTCCTGCCATTCAGTCCAAACTAGAAATCTAGATGGATCCATTCCAGACTTGCAAAACTGATCATTTCCAAAGCATAGCCAGAACAGTAATAACAGCTCATGATGACACATACCAACTGTAAAGTGTCAAATAGAAAAGCATCAATTCAGTTCATGTTTTAAAACCATGTCAAATTATTTCTTAGTTGACTCCATGAAGAAAAAATATCCAGTTAATCTTCAGTTACGTTGCCATTAATATTCATAATCCTCTATGTGAGTTTCACACCATGTGCCCTGAAATTTTGTGAACATCCTGTACTCATGTGCACCTTTCCTAAAATTATCACAATATCATTGCTTGTAGCTAAAATTACCACACCAGCTTTTTTTTCTTTTAAATCATTTTTGCTTTTTTTATATGAGGTGGCAAAGTAACGTTGAAAGTGCCATCCAAGACCCTGATGTACTGAATGTCTCATTCGTATAAGCTTCTGCTTCACCACCTAATTAAGAACCATGAATAATGTATCAGCTTGTGTCATAAATGGAACTGGCAGTACGTCTGCCCTGGATGCAGCTAGAGGATGTGTCAGACGTCAGTCAGGGACTGATGTTAAGCGGGACACCCACCTTGCACCAGAGAACTATGGGAAAAAGAAAGTGGGTGGGAATTGGAAGGGGGGAAAATTAGGTGGTGGTGCAGCAGAGGAGAAATATTAGAGAAGAGATTCAAGCATGACTTATGTGATCTAAAAATTTGAAATTTCGAAGTGCAGGCTTGGCTCGTCTGGCAAATGGGTCAGTGGCTATGGGGATGGTCTTGGTAGTGGCAGCCATGCTTGTACAAGCTGAGATAAGTAGGTCAGTAAATAAAATGTAACTCTTCCCCTTAAACATCATTGAAAGGGATGATGATGATGGTAAAGCAGTTGCCTGAATGCAAATGTAAGAAGCTGATTAATCAACAAAGCATCACACAACCATTATGTCAAGAACGTTTTAATATATTGATCATAATCTAACGACTAAATGATTTTGAGTGTTTAGTATTAAGGTGTAAAAAAGGAGAAGATTGATGAAATCCTTTCCACCCTACAAAACCAAAAAGCATCGAAAGCACATGTGAATTTTAACATTTTCAAGGATTAGCGACAGAATGTCTGATTATCTCACCATGTGCCGAGTTAGCCTTCTGTTTAACGCTGCACATTCTGCAATATTGCTTTGTGTGGCCAAGTGCCAGCTGACCTCCCAAAAGCAGACATGGATGAGGAAGATGAAGATAACTTACCTTTCAGACAGCAGGCACATCAGGAAGGCTGTTAGTTCTAAAAATAATAAAAGGTGGAAAAATATTTGGACAGAATGGTAAATTATCTTATACAGTTAGCTGAAAATGGTAAAATACTCAAATGCTTGTTGTTTGCTTGGAGACATGACATTAATGTAATATATATTTTATTACATTCACATTTTCAATTTTGTTTTTCTTCTTTTTTGTCTGGTATTTCGCAGCTACTCGTCGACTGTCCTAGATTTTCTTCAGCAGACAGCAGGTTCAGTCAACATCACAGCAGTACATCAAACAACATTTTAATAAATGTTAGACTCCTGCACAAATATTTCAAGCTTATTTATGGTCATTTATCCTCACACCTGATCCCAGTTTTCAGTTCATGTAGACATAACTCACATCCACAAAAGATCTGCCAAATTTATATTCAGATTGACAGACACATAAAGTAAAATTATTTGACAATAAACTGAAATATAGTTTAAGGAAGAGGTTTTCAAAGTGGGAGGTGGGCCTACCCAGGGGGGCTCAAACAGTTTCAAGGGAGACTCAGTGAATGAAAGTGAAAAAATATTACAATACTGTAGTTATTACAAAGGAGATCATGTAGAATAGCCTAAATGAGTATGATTTGGTTAAAGAGATAGATATAGAGTTACAGTAGTTATGGGGATTTGTACTGTTTTACTCCCAGAACCAGAAACCAATAAACAGAGATTAGGATATACTTTTTATATATTTGGTGTAGTCTGATGTCATGTCAAATAGCAATATTATGCAATATTGGCTCCATTGTTATGAGTATGGGATCAAATAACAAAATCATAATACAATAGGCATCCGGGAATTGAGTGACACTAAGCAAGTAAACAAAAGGAGGTGGGGGGGTGTCCTTTTCTAAGTTTTATCTGAGGGGAGGCCCACAGTCTCAGACTTTAAAAAAACAACCTGGTTTAAGGCATATAAACATATCAAATTACAGCAGCCCTCAAGGGATATAGCTGCATGCTTATGAAAAAACAGGATTGAAAATGGTGACTAAAGCAGCATTGTCAAGCTAAATGTCACTATAGAGTAAGTTGCAAGAGAGACAGAGAGAGAGAGAAAGAGAGAGAGAGAGAGAGAGAGAGAGAGAGAGAGAGAGAGAGAGAGAGAGAGAGAGAGAGAGAGAGAGAGAGAGAGAGAGAGAGAGAGAGAGAGAGAGAGAGAGAGAGAGAGAGAGAGAGACAGAGAGAGAGACAGAGAGAGAGGAGGAAAGTCAGAGTGATGAAAAATAAGATGAGTGAAGAGGAAAGCCATGGAGGGAAGGGATGAGAGGATTTAGTGTGAAACCTGCGCTGTAGTCCTGATAATCTGAAAGCAGTGGGTGGTTAGACAGCAGGAAAACACTATATTGATGGGACTGTTTACCCCATGCTCTGAGCGAAAAAAAGCTTGAACATAGAAAACGAGAGAGTGGTGAGAAGGCACAGGCTGCTATCTGCAGGAGGTGGAAGAGGTGTGTGTGTGTGTGTGTGTGTGTGTGTGTGTGTGTGTGTGTGTGCGTCCCATTGGGCCGTGCCTTGAGCTAATCCATTAACGTCTCAAAACACACATCAAGAAATGTTAAAGTACCTGTGGGGCAGCGTGGTGGCTCAGTTTGGGGCTCATTGACACTGACTGTCCTCTGAAAATGAAATGAATGAATAATAGAAAATGAACAGTGCAGTCATGAATAAATGTAGGTTCTTAACCTCACTGTTGGATCCAAGATCTGAATGTTCAGTAAAATACACCTTTGATAATCCATAATGTCTCTGTATTTTTACACTGTGCGGGTTAACAGCCGCACTTGACCTAAGCTCCACCTGTTGGTATCAATACTGTTCCCTACTTCAGTTTGGAGCTGTAATTGCATATGTGTATGTGCTTACCTGTGTGTGTAGCAGATGAGTTTGACATTTGTGTAGGAGGGATTTAACTGAAAGTTCACCTCAGATATGTTATTAAACTGAGCATAGATGGATCTCCATGGAACCGAGCAGTATATTAGAGGGTATATTGCTTACCATGTTCATGATCTCAGTTTGGATTTAGAACAGTTGTTAATTAGCACTAAATACACACAGAAAAACTACAGTTGGTGTTTGTCTGAATGTCTGTAAAAAATGTCATGGAAATCCATTCAATAGTCTTTGGGAAATTGAACGCAAAAATACAAATGTAAACCTCATGGTGATGCAACCTGAGAAAGTCAGGTGAACTCCAAAGTCAGATTCATCTGAAGACTAAAACTTTGACCTGCTGGTGACACGGACCATGGATATTTGTGCCAAATTTAATGCCACACCGTCTAATAGTGACTGTTGGGCAAGTTATTTGAAAATTATAATCAATTATTGATTACACATTACTCATATTACTAACAAAACTAGGTGACTCGTATGTAGGTGTACGCATGGCTAATGTTAGAAAGACAGCTAAGAAAACACAAAATTAGAATAAAACACATTTCGAATTACAACAAGTCACACTCCGTACTCCTCAGGACCAGACTGTCAGCTGAACACAGAATCCATACTGATATTAACCCTCCATTAATCCTGGTCTCATGTCAAGTCTGTTCCCCTCCTACAAGAATTGTGTTTTCCTATGGCACCACCTCCACAGAAATGGGTTTAGGTTATGGTGAGGGTTAGGTGTAGCAGAGATACCTGGTAGGGGTCAGGTGAGGTATCTCAGAAGATGACTGGTTGGGGTTAGTGATAAGGTTGGGTGCAGGTTAAGTTATGAGGAAACATATCAACCTTGACACAACACCAGTGACACAGCAAAAAAGTGGACACCAAAGTGTCAAAATAACAGAGCATTCCTGGGATTAGTAACTGTAATGAATATCAATTGTAATCCCTATACCAATTGTTACTGAAAAAGGTAATTAAATTATTGTTAAGTGTTACATCACTGCTAATAGTTGATTAGATATTTCAGTCTGTCTGAGGTGCTAGCATGGATAGCTAGGCAATGCTGAAAAATCATATTAAAAGACATTACTCAAATTCATTAGACAATAATCTTGCACAGACGTTCCAAAATACACAAAGCCTGTAAAGAAAATGCAACTTATTAAGGAAATTTGATGCTAGTAATTAGCCTTAAAAAAACAACAACAAAAAAACACTTTTCTTATATTAAAAAACAAAACAACAACAACTATGCATCTCCTTGACTTATTCAAAGACATATCCTGCATTCAGAGTTAAGCTCCTGCAAACAGCTGTGAACAACTTTAAGAATGATACAAAGCCCTGTCTGTGTCTGCACTGTGATGATTAAAGCTCCCATCTAAGTTGAGGCCAAACGTTAGCCGCTGTCAAGGTCACAGTAATAATTTTGAGTGAAACAGAAACCTCGATGGGAATATGAAATTAATCTCTGTATACGTTTAAGCAGTGCTCAGCAGTATTCTCTTTAGAGGGTCCCAGGAGCTCATCTTCAGTATGCAGAGATAAAAGACTCCAAAGACAATTGTTCATACTATCTGAGGCTTTACCTTGGAGTAATTTTGAAGACACCAAAGTGTATTGTAATTCGACTCACTCCACCACAGAAGCTGCTGCAATGAGAGCTGTTCAAAAATACCTGTCCTCACCTCTTTTAATATGCAGGAGTTCATTAATATCACCATTCATTTCCTGGTCTCTGTGTGGGAAGTGAACATGGTCCTATTACTGTCCAGGTTTCTCAACTCCCAATTACCAGTAATGAAACATGCCAAAGGCAGTTTCTACAAAGAATAACTGCTCTCCACACTTGTCCAAAATTAAACGTGTGTGTGTAGTTTGTTGATGTGATTTGATTTTGACAAGATAGTGTAGTTTAGTTAGTGAACTCTAAATAGCCCTTTGGAGAATTATTTTTCTTTTCCAATGTCCATCATTCACTGGTTACATACTGTCGATGGCGGGGGTTTTCTGTATAAAAAAGAAAGCTACATTTTCCAGCCAGCGTCATGACATTTTATCAGCCCATCCTCAAAAGAAAAATGACCATATAGGTTGAAAAATCAGCCAGCAAAAACAACCACATTTGAATGACAAACGCCATCTAGCAACTGTAGTGATTATAACCAGGAGACATGACGCAGTTCAGATGACATCAATACATTTCCATAGTTGGAGGAGGCAGGTTGGATGAGTGGCTAGACAGATGGAGCCAAAACATGGACTAGCAGCAGGAGACCGCTGTTTACTTCCGGTTTCCAACTGTTAGTCGGGACAATTCTTAAAATAAACAAAGGTAATTACAATTGTTGTGGTGTTTACTGTTGCCATAATGAGGAAGGCTGCCTAACTTTAATGAAGAAGTCATTTTAACCCACAACACATTTCAAATGATCATTTTACCCCAAACCATCATCTTTTCCTAAGCCTAACCAAGCGCTTTTATGCCTAAACTTTAGAGTGATGTGTAATTGTTTTGGTAAGCACCAATAGAAACGGCATATTAGAAAACGCTTGTATGGGTCATTCTGGAGTGCATGGTACAATTGACCTATGTGGTCAATTAATTCTAAAGTTGTGTTGAGTTCTCCACACATGTGGACCAAACAAAACAAAAAAGGAACACCTTTACATCAAAACTAGTGACAAGAAAGATAACAGAAAAGAAATGGTAGCCAACCACTTAGGAATGTGTCTCTTAAGAGTGCAGAGAAATTTGATACTAAATTTGATCCTATGCTTTGCATTCAGGAACAACTTTTAAACAGTCAGTGCATGTTAATATGTGTCGATTAATGCATGAATATCACCTGACAATTGGTATTTTACTCGTAAAATAATATGGTTGCTAAAATCACAGAATTGTCCATTAAAGGAATTATAAAAAACAAAAAACTATTTTAAGTTTAGATAAACATTCAGTCAGAATCAGTGGTGTAAGTATTGAACTGCAGGTAGCATCACAGTTTTAATAAAGTAATGATTGTGAGATTTACATGAATCTATCTTTCATCTTTAAGAAGTTGACTTCTTGTAGAAAATTGACAGACTTGTCTCATTGACAAGAGGCACAGCTAGAAGAATCCAAGACAAAGTTTTGAAAATACATGAAGTCCTGAGATTGACTGCCAGTTAGGGACATTGGCTGTGAGAACAGAGGTCAGCTGTAAAGAGCACCAAATAAGATCTCATTTTACTGCTCAATTCTTGTTCTCGACTATAGTCAGCACTGACTAAAGGGTGAGATTCTTGCATTCAAAGTTTTGACATGAAGATATAGCATTGTAAAAAAAGAAGAGCTCCTGAGGCTGTATCACTGAACAGTGGGGAAAAAATAAGTCAAATGTGATTCTTCTTCCATGCTGCTGCATGTGGTAATAATTACCTCAAATCAGCACTGAAAGAAGATGGCCAAACATCATCAGGAATTGTACGATAGCCTTTATTTTCCATTTTATTTTGCAAAAAGTATTAACATGTCATCATATATTAAAGATTGGACAGAACAGAAATATACATATTTTCTTTTTGTTTTAAAATCAAATTCAGGTTATGATGAGAAATTGCAGTTTTACTGGGAAAATCAGCAATGTATTCCCATGCAGAAATCATTTTCAGCTTTGAGAAAACATGAAACCCTAGATAACATCTAACATTACAGCACACCTGGGAACACTTGGGTGTCTCACAGAAAGAGATGGAGGAGCTGTTCAGTAAAAAGACACTTGTGCTGTGCATGCTGTCTTGAAGCCTGACCAGGAGCCAGGAGCAAGTGAACCAAAATGGATGGATGACAAGCTGAAGCGTCAGGATGCTGTTGTGAACAAGTTTCAAACTTTAAAAACAAGTCTGTAAACTCACTGTATGATAGGAAACTCTAGTAAAAATGAATACTTGGGCCTTTCATAACTCAGGCCATTTGTTTCAGTTATGATAGTATTTTGCCTACATACTGAGAGTGGCAACATTGCAAACAAAAAAAAACCCAAAAAAGGCTGAACAGGGCAAAAAAAAACCCAAATAAAACAACAACAACAACAAAAAAATTACACAAACACTTAGATAATCATACAGGTTGTACACAATGTTTGGAGGTAAAACTGAACATGAGCCCATAGGTGATTTTGCTAATAATCACTGCAAAGCGAAACAGTTAGTTCACACAATTACAGCAAGTGAGGTCAGTCAAAGTTGAACCTGACAGTTTGTCTGTAAACTGTGATCAGTCTACAGTGTGCAGTTTGGGTAATCATTTAATCGTTTTACTTTGTTTTCTCTTCCAAATAGGTTTGAATAACATGGGAGTTTGTTTACAACCTATACGCTTCTCTGACAGTTTGTGTTTATTGTCCTGTCTGACCTATTTCTTGCGATGTTGCTGTCCGAGATCTCATTAAGCGGTCAGTAAAACGTTATCATAACAGACTGAACCAGTGGCCCAAGATATGAAAACAAAGCTCAAGCTGTATTAAACTGGAGTTTTCTTTTAAAGGCTGTTATAAAAATCTTTCTTGCAAGAACAATTACACTCTGGGTCAAAATAGAGTTGCATGTATTACAGGAACGTTGTTTTCAAATAACACTTGCACTGTCTAATACAAATTGAATATCAGAGACATGTTATTCATGAGGTTCTGACACATTGCCTGCAGTATCTGGATGTGGGTGCACATCACCCAGGGCCCCTTTCCTCCATCCTCTGGATAACTGTAATAATCACACAAGACATTAAATTGAACTCTTTCCTCTAAGTAAAGAAGAACCAAATAATCTATATTTAGCCTTGAGGCATCTTTGTGTCTGTGCCGGCTGCCATTTTATCAAGTTAAGAGACTTGACAATGTACTTTGATAGTGTCATTAACGCAGCTGCTCAACCTGCTGTTTAACTACAGTAGGTAGTTAAACAACTGCGTTAAGGTTGTTAAGTAGTGACCACTGTCGTTTTGCAAATATCACCCTAGATCAATAGCCTCATGTACTGCACAGTAACAGCTACAAGACAAAAAATGCAATCAAAGAAGTGTGTATGATTATAATTCACACCAAAGTTACCATTTATAAACCTTGAGATTGCAGGTGAAAGTCAAACTACTTGAGTGGCTTAGATGCTCAAACAGCCTTGAATTTTTACCATGATGAAGGTCTATGTGCTACATAAAGGTAAAAAAAAGCCTAATGACAACAATTACTATGCATGCTTTAGGACACCT
Organism: Scomber scombrus; assembly: GCF_963691925.1. Lineage (NCBI taxonomy): Eukaryota > Metazoa > Chordata > Actinopteri > Scombriformes > Scombridae > Scomber > Scomber scombrus. The sequence continues at coordinate 24,208,867 of NC_084970.1, forward strand.
GCAGCATGAGGAAGGTCACACGTTTTTAAAATATGGTCAGATATGATCAATCACAGTACCTGAGGAGGTTGTACCTTTGGCTGTAGAAAAATGTTTTGTTTTTTTTAAGAAATCCAATTTGCACTTTGCATTACTCAGTTTCACATTGAGATGAGCAGAATACTAAATAGTCATGGGACACACACACATTTGTAAGTACAAATTAAGTGTAACAGCGCTTCATAAATTAAAGTCACATCATTTTAGTAATCATGTTAACACCATTACAGTTTATTAATGTTATTAAATTAACAAATGTTCTGTAATGTTCTTTTTTTGAGCCCCAATAACATATCTCGGTTCATTTTTACATAAATACACATACATGTAAACATGTATTATTTATATATGATATATATCTGTATAGGTCTATGTATAAAATCTAAATCAAAGCTGCAACTGTAATAACTGTAGTACCGTGTTTGATATATATGTATATAAAGTAAATTAATGGTGACAATAGTTTTTTAACAGTATCCCTTTAGCTTCTGCAGCGTCTCAAGGGTGATTTTTTTTTATAGCTCTGCAACTGCTCCCCCAGCACATATGAGCCAGAGAGCCAATATTCAGTATTGTTGAGCACTTTTCTCTCTTACCTAATGACCAGACATGCATGGCATGTGTGAAACAAATCATTTTCTCTTTCTCTGTAGAGAGACCTGCCAGCAACACAGCAGTAGGAGTATGCAGCCAGGTAACGGGTAGAAGCAATTGGATTCTTCCTCACCACTGGATCCAGGAGCTATCAGCTCCCATCAAAGCCTATGAAGCTAGAGTAGGATTGAGTTTGAAAGATGATAATAGACTCCTGATGAAACTAATCTATTTCTAAAGAAGAAAAGGGTATGAATTCACTCGCTTGGTCCCTACCTTCACCCCCCTCCCCAACTCCTCCATTCACCATTTCCCTCAGCAGTAGCATTGCAGGTCAATTTTGCAGTTGAAATATACCAATTAAATTGACTCTGGATAGCAAAGCAGCTGTTACAAGTGAAGAGAAGCAGATGTCTCCATTTATCCACCTTTTTGCAAGACGTAGAACAACATATAGTACATGTCTGAGATCTTAAGAGATAATCCAAAGCTCAATCTGCACTTTAGTATAAAAACGTTTGTAAAAAAACCCCCCAAAAAACCATTTACCTGGTTTATTCACACAAATGGGATTCCTCTGAAGATGTAACAATAATGGGCCATTTTAATTAGGGGTTGTACAAATATTGCAAATACAAGACCTGCAAAAGCAGTTGTATTTTTAATTTCAATGTCAACACCAAAAGTTACCTTTCAGATTACTTGACTCCTTTCACTGCAGTTGTAGAGCCCCATTTTAAAGAAAGGTGCAAAATATACAACCTGTATTGTGCAGAGTGCATTACAGTGAGATTGCTTCTTGTTTATATCTACAGAACATATATATTATATGCAGAAATACATTTAAATTAATACCAAATTTGTACAAAATATGCTGTAGTTATTTTTGACATTGGCTAATATAAATAAGTCATTATTAGTATTAATGAACGCCAGGTAACTGATGAAAAAATGATCAGCAATTAAAATTCTCAAAGCTGATGCATAGGCTTTCTCATATAAGCCACAGTGTCTTGTACTTTCCACACGGTCATTAGTGTTCACTCACTACCCTGTGTCCTGCACTGTGTGGAAGTGCTGCCCCATTACATACTGGAGCTTGTTAAGTCCACCGGCCCTTTAAATTCTTGATAAATAAACTTGAAATCAAGTCTTGAAAGTTTTGTGCTGCAAAAAAGCAGCTGTTACAATGCCAGGAGCATGTGTAAACAAGGCAATAGCAAGACAGAGACAGATCCTGTCAATCCAAGGCTCCTGGATCTGATTTCCGAACCCTGGGCAGGTGGATAATGATGATGATGATGATTGCGATCGCTGGTCACATCTGGACTCACTGGGGAGAGAGCACAAACCAACATGCCAATCAGAAACATGGTAATAATCAATATAACATCATGGAGGTTGGATGTTATATCTTTCCTGGCAATACATCACGAATTGACTCTTTTTGTAACACTGTGGATAAAGATTCGATAGGGTTAGAAAAATCTGATATTATGATTACTCAGGGAGGTTAATATTTGCCTTCAGTAGAACTCACAGTGAGGAGTGCAAGTGCACGGACATTTCATCAAGTTGAGATACTGCACGTACAGTAAGTGAGACAATGCCTTCTTATATAAGTGTTGGGGTCTTATATAAGTTTTTGTATAAGTTTTTTTTCTTCTAACCTTCAAATCATATACTCCAAACTGCTCGGGCATGACCTCAAACACCCATTTTTGTCTAAGCCTTTGAAATTACACCTTAGCAGCAACGGATATCAATTCAGACAACTGCACCACACCAGCTGTCAACATCCATCTTGCTGTTTACATCTCTTTGGAGGCCTCAAGTGTTAAGAGAGGAAATTCAGTGTCCCTTCCTGAGTTAAACAGAGTGTCCTCTTTAGCTCTGCTGATGTTACCTTAGGACACCTCAGACATCATCCTGGTTCAATCCCACAGGGAAGAGGTGAGTCTGCACCTCGATAGACCTGCTGCTCAAGGAATTTCCAGTTTCTCACTTGGGCCCAAGTGTCATAAGTCTGTCATGGGCAGAATTACTCTAACCCAGACCCTTTCAGAGTTTATAAAGTCACTGTTATCAAACTTTATCTTATTTACTAGCAGAAAAATAAGAGCAGCTGCAGAGGCCATTTGTACTCTGTGGACTTCAATTTAACTTTTTATGGCGCAATAGAAATAGCCTGTAATTCCTTTCCCCAAAGCAGGAACACAGCAATTGTTTCTTGCTGTAATGGCTGAGTTCCCCATAAGAATAATTAAAAAACAATCTAATCCCATCTCACTGTTTACATCCAAATTTAAGTTTCTGAATAGCCACTTTAGATTTCTTACATGCAAAATTTCACCAAAATGGAATGTACTGTCTTTATATAAATACAAATATTTATCGATGACTGCCTCTTTTACATCTAAGAGCTCAAACATGAGCTACTGTTGAGGCGTCTCAGTGTGTACTGAAATTAACCGCCTATTGATTCACTGCCGAGGAGTCCCCAGGACAGCTATTTGACAGTATACAGCTCACAGATAATCCGTCTGTGTTTTGTACCCAAGAGCACTGAACTTCAACACCTTGATCAATTCCTCTTACTGAAGCTTCAAAGTTTCTAATACAGCAACAAGCTGTAGACAGGATGACAGAATGTGTCTTTCTGATGAATAAAGTCTGCACCATTGAAGCTGTTCTTTACTGCAGGGGAAACACCAAGCAATTCATGCTCTATGAGTAAAGCCCCAAACAATAAGACCTGTGACAACTCACAGACTACAGAACTTTGTGTAGAAATACATTCTCATTTATAGGTACTTGTTAAAAAGTATACAAAATTTGAATTACAGGTGGAAATGACAAATCACTTTACTACTTTTTTTTTTCATTAAAAGATAAATACTCAATGATTGTGTAGTTCACTTTTCAGTCTAAGCTGTGAAAGCATTGTCATTCTTGTCATTCAGTGCTAATTCATACCAACTTCAGTTCAGTAGTATGCTCAGTCTTTTGCTGGTTCAGCTGGTTACATTCAGTTCAGTACAAAACTAAGCTTACATAACCACTGTTTCTAAGGTTAATAGCTCAGCAGCCACCTATTTGCAACTGAGTGATCTCATTATGAGGTGTTTTGATCTCTTTACATTTCAATAAAAAAAAAACATTTAGTACATTTAAAGAGTGGGTGAATGTGCAGTTAGACCAAAAAAGCAAATAAATAGGATGCAGAATGAGACTGTGCTTCAGTTACATTAGAACTATCTGTGGCACCCAGCTGTGCATTCAAATTTACTTTAAATCTTTAAAATTAACATAGAAGTAATGAAGGTCTCTTTATTCGACACACGCATACTTAATTACAAACAGAGACATACGCGTGTTATTTAATATCTCACATGCACACACAGTATTGACTCTGACTGCATCACAGCTATTAATAACCATCATCACTGTTGAATCTTCCGGCTATAAGTGGGATCTTTTTATGAATGATAATCAAGGTCAATCAATCAATCAATCAATCAATCTTTATTTGTATAGCGCCAAATCACAACAAAGTTATCTCAAGGCACTTTACACATAGAGCAGGTTCTAAACCGTACTCTTCAAGTTTTAATTTATAAAGAGACCCAACATTCCCACATGAGCAAGCATTTAGCGACAATGGCAAGAAAAAACTCCCTTTTAACAGGAAGAAACCTCAGGCAGAACCAGGCTCAAAGTGGGCGGCCATCTGCCTCGACCGGTTGGGGTAGAGGGGAGAGAGAGGAAGAATAGGAGAGAGAGAGAGTAGCACATTGAAAATAAACATTGAAGCTAGAAGGTCCGGGACTGGAATCTGTCATCCGGACGTCTACAGGCCCAGATTGCCTGTGAGATGAGAAAGCACAGACAACTCCGGGGAAGAAGTGTAGGTTACTGAATGCATTAATAGTACATGAATGTTATTGGATATAGATGGATGGATAGAGAGAGAGAGAGAGGAGGAAAGAGGAGCTCAGTGCATCATGGAGGTAGGAGTCCCCCGGCAGTCTAAGCCTATAGCAGCATAAACTAGGAGCTTGCTAACTATAAGCTCTATCAAAAAGGAAAGTTTTAAGCCTACTCTTAAAAGTAGAGAGGGTGTCTGCCCTCCGGACCGAATCTGGGAGATGGTTCCACAGGAGAGGAGCCTGATAACTGAAGGCTCTGCCTCCCATTCTACTTTTAGAGATACTAGGTACCACAAGTAGGCCTGCGTTCTGGGAGCGCAGTGTTCTGGTAGGTACATAAGGTACTATGAGCTCTTTAAGGTATGATGGAGCCTGACCAGTAAGAGCTTTAAAAGTGAGGAGAAGGATTTTAAATTCTATTCTTGATTTTATGGGAAGCCAATGCAGTGAAGCTAAAATAGGAGTAATGTGATCTCTCTTTCTAGTTTTTGTCAGAACGCGTGCAGCTGCATTCTGGACCAGTTGGAGAGTCTTTAGAGACTTGTTAGGGCAGCCTGATAATAATGAATTACAATAATCCAGCCTAGAAGTAACAAATGCATGGATTATCACATATCATCACTCTAAAAGGACAACTATAACTTCGATATAATGGCCCTACACACGTTTATTATGCCAATTAAGTATTTCAGGAAAATTTAGTCTCCAAATCTAAATGTCTGTATTGGTCTAGCCATTTTTGTACTCAAGCAAAGCTGAATTTGGAGATTTGCTTGCAAACAGCTGCACTAATTGCATGTTTTAGTAAACCCATTGCAGGGAGGTTACAATGTTTGAAAAGGTGCTTGGTCTGAAGAGAGACATAGGTCAGAAAGAGAGGCTTACAGCTGAAAGCAAAATCAATAAAAGCTGATTCCTAAGGACTTGGACCAACAATGATCAATACCACACTAACAGCACCAGGAAAAAAAACATTTAACAACTGCAGTAATAGAAAGTTTCTTTTGTGTGATGATGAGAGAGTCAACATCCAGACCTTCATATCTACATCTTCAGCAGCTATCTGAGTAAGTGAGTTATTATAAAACAGCTCAAGTTTGTCAAACTTCATTACTGCTTCCATTACTTTAGGGAGGCATCTTGCATGTAGATTGTCTGCTCATCTTCAATCACTTGCTGATGAAGCTTGGTATTGAAAACAGTATATTAAGTTGTATGATGCACTGCAGTTGAAATCAAACTGCACAAAATGTGACATATTAGTATTGCCATGTTTTGTGACAGTTTTACCGCATATTTAAAGTGTTAGCAGTGTTTGCAGGAAAACACAAAGGCAGGTATTTGACTATGGAAATCCGTTTGAATACGCCTTTATTGGAAATATTTTTGTTTTCAGAAGTAAACAATCAAATTGTGAAAGACCTAAACCCATTCAGCTTGCTGAAGACTCCTGCCCGAGGCGGAGCTTCAGCACCATTTAACCACATTGATTTCTGTGTTTTTTGACAGCGTGTGTGACAAACTACTACTGCCAGAAATAAACCTGAGAACTGAACCAAAGAAAAGTTGTACAGCCTCCTTCTCAGTCTGCTTTAAACAAGTAAAGTTAGAGAGATTACACCATCACTGTATTAAGATGAAGTGAAAGCAAAATCCATTGATTTAGTTTTCTAATCCTTCTTTCATAAAACATTTCTATACATTTTGGTGGTAAGACAGACGTTGAATAATGGCTTGGTATCAAGACTACAAAAGAGATTTTTGAGTAGATTTGATGGGCAGGTTCACAATTTTTTCAAATCTGTCTTTAAACAATGGTCAGGTACCCATTTGAACATTGAAACAGGTTTTATTTGCTGTAATCATTCTTCCTGTTCATACTGGTCATAAGACCTGCTCAAATGTCCTTACAATGTAAGTGATATAGTCCAATATATTTAAGCAAAAATATATTTAAAAGTTTATCTGATGCTAATATGAAGGTTTAGCCATCTGAGTTGGTACAATAAAGTGGCAATCTGCCACACAGTTATGATCTTTTTGGTAAAAATGTCAATCTGTTTCCTCACCTTTTTCTTGTTTAGCTGTATGAAAAGGATTGTAACAAGAAGAGGGAATTTAGCAATAAAAATTCAGTATAATTTTAAAAGATATCTACTTGATTTGATTAATTTGGACAGCTGAAGCTTCATATAACTTTAAGTAAACTTTTAAATACATTTTTGCACAGAAGGATGGCTATAGATTTTGTCCCCATCACTTACATTGTAAGTGCATTGTGAAGGGAAGGGATCTCTTAATGGTCAGTATGAATAGGGGGAATGATTATCGCAAGAAAGTCATGTTCAACCTGATCTCACAGGAAAACGTGAAATGACTACAACCGAAATATTGTGAACATGTCTTTTAATATGAATGATGTATTCAACATTGATACTCTGATGGGCTCCATCATCACCTAATCATATACAGTACCAGTCACATTGACCAAACATTTGACTGGTACTGTATATAGAGGTTTGTCTTATGTGTGCCAGCTTATTCTTCTTCTTCTTCAAAAAGAACAAAACAATAAATTAAGAAGTAGCAACAACTATTTTGCGAAGGTGGATCATCATAACACCCATAATAGAAAAAAAGTGGGAATACAGCATGAATGCTACAGCCTGGGGATCTATTAAAATTTGGAAAATGGAGTGAAACACAAAAGACAATAGGAAACAACACTTGCAAACATTTGACAAACCATGCTTCAAATCACAAATAAGCTCTGGGCAGACTGTGGCTGTTAATGATGAACTACATGATGAACAAAAGCAATCTTGGAAGATTAATCTCTAAGTTCTGTGATGATGTTGCCATGTAGTAAGTTATTTATTCAAGCAATGAAAAGGACTGGATGTTTAAAAATGTATTATTTTGTTGTGTGTATCAATAGTGCATCAGGTTTCTACCAAGGGTGCTCAAACTTTTTTTTTTTCATCAAAAGTCCACCTTTGAATCTCCTTCATGGTTAGAGGTCTGGAAAAATATCAACAAAGGCAGCAATAAGTCAAGAAGTTGTCCAAAATGTAACACAAACTTACAGCCAATCATATAACAACTCTTGTACTTGTTGATTTTCCACACATTTAGTTCAGTCTACTCACACTGATATTAATCAAAATGCAGTCTTTGTCTGAATGTACAGTACTGTTTGGCAAGCAAGTAGCTCCTGGTCTGAAAAGTTAAGCTAAAACGTATGTGTCTTCAACCTGCATTATCTCCAATGGCCAGCAGGGTGTGATCACACTGGTTGCAAAAGGAAGTCTGACTGTATTGAACTCTATAAGAAAATGACATTACTCCTCACTTGATACAAATTTTCCTAATGAGTTTATGGTCTCAATCGCTAGTTTCTAGTCTTCTTCAGAACAGCATGATGTTCATTTTGTAAATTTTGGTCCCATTTCAAGTAAAATAGACGGTAAAGCAGGCCATGCCTGGCTACCTTGCGACTGTCAAGTCGCTACCATGGCGGCAATGTTGATTACATTAAGTAGCCATGGCGTAACCTCAGATTCACAGAGTATAGCTGTTCATTTCATTGTGTTTTCAGTTCATGAAAGTTAACTGTAACACTTTGATCACCTAAAATGTCTTAAAAAGACCCCCTGAGAAGTCAGCTATTCAGTTATTTTTGTTTTAATGGTTTTAGTATTGTTTTTTGATAGCAAAACATAGCATTAGCTTTAACAATATCACAGTTAACCATAGACTGTAAAGGCACCATGTAAACAAAGCTAGCTGCTAGCTTTAGGGTCAGCTCTGCCCTCTCTCCAAAAATCTGAGATGGGACCGTTCAAATTACTAAACTTGAGGCTTCAAAAACGGCAATCCACAGACCAATGGGTGACGTCACAGTCACTACATCCTTTTTTCCTTTCTTCTTTAACAGTCTGCTTTTTGGCTGACTTTGTGTTAAATACACATATGTATTAATTAACATTATATACATGAGATCATTACACAGCATTTGAAAGTTTGGCTGAAGCAAAATCAGAGATGTAAGCATTTTAATTAATTATTTTATAATGTGCTATGTGTTTTAATCGTATGTAAGATGGTTTAAATATTTTCTTTTTTCTTTTCCTTTTTATCATTATTGGTTTTGTATGTAATATTGTTATCTGTCTTTTAAAAGCCTCACTAGGGATAGGAGATGGGAACGAGCAATAGCTATAATCTCTATATGCAGAACATCAGTTACAGCAGCTCGTTTGTTACAAGCTGAAGTTGTACTACTTTAATTTGCATTGTCCCTAACAAATAAACTAAATAAATAAACATTACCATTAAAAGCAATCTTTTCACAGAGTAATACGTTTTGAAGATTATATTTTAACTAAAATGCGCCGTGACTTCCGGTACCGATGCTGTTCTTAGGTAAAACCTAAGGTTCTTTTTTTGGTGAAACCTTTTTTAATTTCTGAAAATTGAACCTGCCTCTGAATTCATCATTTGTGACAGTGGACAAGTTTTGGCCTTTCTCACATTTCCCCTCACATGGTAAACTGGCCTTACTGTGTAAATTATTTGACACAAATATGTCAGAATATGTCAGATGAGATGCACCTGTCCCCTACCTTGTCCATCAAATCAAAGTGCACAAGCCGTCACGTCTCAGATGAAGATGTTTATGTCTTGTTTTAGCTGCCTGTGCAGTCACGTCATATCCACTAAACAAGTGCTACATCATCACACACAAACCATGCAGTGTTGTACTATTACAGCAATCTACACACCATTGCTTCAAAGGCCATGACAGCAAGAAGACCCAACAGCTCCGGTAGAAACCCTTCACTTTTGATTCAGGAAACCTTGGAAACTGGATGGGTTAAATCATCCCAGTCACATTTCCAAGTATACACACACATACACACAGCATGCAATTTCACACTTTTCTAAAAACACCAATATGCTCGTGGTGAATGTGGCTTTGCTTCTTAGCGTGAATTTTAATGATTAGGATATAGCTCGATCTAAGCTTGACATATAGAGCATGACAAGCAGGATAAGTGTAAATAAAAAGACACATGCATACTGATCTAGTTGTTTTCCCCAAGAATTGTTTTGTTTACACAAAATGAGATCAACTTAGGAGAGAAGCTAAATGAAGAGAAACCACCTGAGACCTCTTGGAGAGAAGGCTGAGTGCTCCCATTCTAAAACAGAACAATTGAATATAGCTCTGCGCTGGAGACGGCATCCCCTTTCAATTAGATTCAGACGCCCAGAGAAAATGGAATAAATTAACTCTTTATCCACATAAATCATGTAATTTTACACAATTTCATTCATTTATGGTGTTTGTACAATTACAATGTTTAATGAATAGCCGGTTTGATTGATCCGCTGTGAATGATCTTTTCATGTTTTCTTCTCTCTTTCTCTTTCTCAATATTGACACAATTGAGAAGTGTCACATCTGAATTTTTAAGCTGCCGTATCAATTTACTGTAGAGCAGCACCAGAAATTGTCAGCAAGATTAGTGTGCAACACCTGAATTGGAGAAAGTGCATACATGAAGCAGAATGAAATCTGACCCGAGGATCACACACTTGCCACAGTGAGAAAATCCTTGGTATTTTATAGCTCGTACAGCTCACAATCAGCCATGCACACATACAGCATAATATATATACAGGCCATGTATATAACACAGTCAGTCCAGAGTCAGTCTTTCAGTATTTTTTGATTTCCCTCCCGTGTCTGTAGCACTCCAAGCTCATTCGTTCTGACTCGAGATGAAAATCTTAAAACAAAGCTCAATTTTCTGAAACAGCTGGGCACTGTAGTTTTGTGTGTTACTGTGTTACTTAAAAAGGAGCAAACAGAGTTGGTTGGGGACTATTTTGCATTGCAGATTAACACACATACTAAGTGTTACGGCAGCAGGACGGTGAATGTGAGATTGACTCCGGTAAACGACAGTGCCCACGTTCATCATAATGAAGGAACATGTCAGCCAGTGCAGCAGTGTGACTCACTGATGTGTTTCTAATTGTTTTTTTAGGGCCAAAATGGAGGTCTATGGCACAGAGGAATAGATCATGTCAGGTTTTGGCTACACAGACAATAATTGTAAGTAGGAACAATGAATTGTTTGTTTGGTCTTTTCAAATCATTTGTTGACAATAAGAAAGCAAAATAATTAATACCAAAATCAATGATATGTCAAAATCCTTATCATAAAATATTTATCTAAATGAATCCTTTGTCTGGGTAGCAGTAGGGAGAGTGATGGCTCCCGAGGCAGCCAGAATTCCTTACTTGTACCTCTGCTGCAAAGCAATCAGACAGCAGCCATCTTTGGTAAACATAAACACACTGTGTTTACTGACAACACATCTCATGCTTGTTTGGGTAGTGAAGATAAAACAAACAGCTATCTTTTGCTGCCATTTGGGAATGTGATTATATGAAGTTATCTATCACAGTAATGCAAATGCATTGTATTAAACAGGTATAACATTGTGGTAATTATATTTAAATAAATAAGTGGAACAAAGTAAAATAATTAGTTTAAGTGTATAAAGATACATATATGATTATGGATAAGAGAAACAGAGACACAACTTTGCTCTCCAAATATAAACATCATCTGACAATCCCTTAATAGTCCAATCACCTTGAATCAGGTCAACCTGCCTTTTGTCTTATTTAATTTACCTTCTTCACTTAAAGCTAAAGTATTTCGAATGTCTGGTCTGACCCCTGATAAAACCAGCATCCATCCTGTTTGTGCAATTATAGAGAGAAGCAGGATCAATGCAATCTAATTTAAGGCTGAAGCATTATTCTAAAACACGGACCCCTGTGCATCTCTGTATGGAGCCAGCAGAATGATTAAGTGCCTTGGTCATATCCTGTATAGCTCTGCTGCACAGGCCACAGTGAGAGTGTTCATGTCCTGGATCCCATCACCCCAGCCTCTATTACATCCTCAGAGCAGTCAATACTGAGCTCTGACCGCCAGTCAGTCACTCTCAGGTTGCAAACACAGGCAGAATACAAATCAGCAAAACTCAAAGCTCTGCATCCGCTCTGTGTCCACACCTTTTCTTTGCAGACTGCTGCCTGGATAAAATGTTTCCCTCAAATGTGCCACAAAGCAAATGATATCCATAAATAGGAAAAAAATAGCCAAAAAACAAAAACAAAAACAAAACAAAAATCACTGAAGACATGAGGTGCAAATATCAGAATGGAGTCAAATTTGGGTTGATAAGCAAAGCTTGGAATAAAATCGACATGAATTCCCCAGAAACATGGCTCCATACTGTTCATGAGGCTACTTATTAGCTTGTGATTTGTGCTGGTCGAATATAAATGAGTGAAGACTGTGAGGATCGCAATACACTATTAACACAGTACAGTGCTTGGCAATGTAATCTTTGATCATCGCCTAATGAGAACAATCTCACCGGAAAGTTAAAAAAAAAGTCATTTCTTGTGCTTATTTCTGGCGAGTGATAAGAGACAAACCTGTTAATATTGTATCAGATGGAGTCAGAGAGTGTTAAGGAGGGGATGTGTTTAATTTTTCATGCGCAGTTCCTTTTTCCACTGAGCAAAACAAAACATACAGGCCTGATCAAATTGACATGCGATGGTAAAGGTCTCTGCAAACCTGCCCTTCTGTCTCTCTCACTTCTTGTTCTTTACCGGCAGCAGCTTATATCCCCTTATAACCCTTGCTGAAGTCAACTTCATGCAACAGTAAACTAACCACCTCCAGTGATACATAAACAGGACAAGGTCATTCAGCTATTTTATCAGAAATACAGTATATGTAACTGTGAATGGAGGCATTAAGGGATCATCGTTCTTTGTGTGTTTTAATAAAAGCAGGATTACAACTGCCAAAAAAGTATTTCCTGCATGATTAAAAATGTATTTTGCAGTTATCAATCAAATGTTAAAGAGCAGTTTCAGCGAATGGTGTGGGGAAAAGGTCTTTGTTGGCAAGTGTTTCATTTCCCATCTGGCTTTATTTGTTGCAATAATTGACTGCACATGAGAATCAGAGAGACGTACTGCAACACTGTTCCAGCCTCGCAGCATTATGCATGGGTAAAATGCTGAGCTCAGCATGACGTTAACTGCATCAGCAACCAATTGGAACACACGGTTCCAGTTTAGATTGTGCACATAATAAAGCATGCACAAGCAGTCAGAAAATATTGGGCGCGAGTTGATTAAAAAAGAAGGAGACTGCTAAGCCAAGCAACTCACCATCAGTTTGACAGTTTTTAATGAAACACCTCTATCAAGAATTATTTCACAGTTTGAGTAATCAGTTCATGTCGGCTTCATAAATAATGAGATCCTTTCTTCAAATTATACCTCAAAGGTGGCTCTATTTTAACCAGTGAAGAGACGATCTGCTAATTAGTATGACCGCATCTAAATCAGACACTCTTTTCAGAAAACACAATTTGCATAATAAGGTTTCTGAATTTGCTCTGTTCCCTCTCTTATTAACCTTCCATTAACCTTTAGATAAACATAGGCAGCTCTGAGCATTATTCCCAGGGATCACACAGCAAAAGGCTTGGCCCAAATTCATCAGACCAGCTGTGGAATTGCTTATGGGTGATTAGGCCACTGATAGCTCCTCGCCTCACCGAAGATGAAGATCTCGTAGAAGACGAGCTGCTCGGGAACCAAGAGGTTACAAGGCAGCTAGTGCTTTGCTGGAGTCTGGATGTCCTCTTTCACACAGGTAATTGGTAAATCAATATGAAAAACACTGACGGAGGCCATTTTTGACCACAGTATTTGTGAAATGAAGCCCTGATGTTATTGTCCAAAACATATTAGTGGATTTAATCCAAGAATGCACTTACGGTATGTATCATCCGGACAGGGCTATCAGTATCACACAACCAGCCACACCTACTACAAGACTAATGCTAATATATATTAAACATTTTCCTCATGACAAAACAAGAAAGAAAGAAAGAAAAGTGGCCCAGCAGTTCTGTGAGCTGTGCTTTGAGATAAATACTAATGTCTAACATGCTCACAATAACAATGCAAACATATTAGTGTTAAGCAAGTTTAATGTTTACCACACTCACCATTTTACTTTAAATTGTTAGCATGTTAACATTTGCTAATTAGCACTAAACAAAAAGTACAGCTGAGGCTGATGGGAATGTCATAAATCAAAGTACTGGACACATTTTGACCTTATTATGGTGCTAGATGAAAGTCAGATAATTACTAAAGTGTTTGCAATTAATTCTGAGAGGGATATGAATGTGTGTACCAACTTTCATGGCAAGACATCAAACAGTTGCGGAGATATTTCAGTCTGGACCAAAATGGTGTATAGAGTGTATCATTTATGTAACTGCTGATTTTGTGTGAGGGATTGAGGCACAGGGACAATGTTTGAAAGATGAAAATCATACATTTCATGAGTCTGGGAGAAGGCAAAAGCAAAAAGAATAGTATATCACTGACTTGAACCCACCACAGCAGCATTTATTTGGAAAATTTAGAATAATAATAACAGCATAGCATTTTAAAACTAAAAGAAAAGCTAAATAATTGTGAGCAAAAATCAGAGAGGGAGAGATATGTAGGACATATTGATCCATTGTCAATTGTCAGAGGGAAATTGTGTGAACAACTTTTTACTAAGTAAGAATTGAAAAGTTTGGAGGACACATACTGTGAAAGAACAAAGTATGGCATAATATTTGAGTTTGTCATTAATAAATTAAAATGCCTGACTGGTGTTTATCTCACTGAAAAGATATTTTGTAGAAAACAATCTTTAACTCTAAATCATGAAAGACATAACCAAGGTAAAGTGGTGAAAACAAGTCCTCCAAATTATACAGCAAAATACATTTTACGTTTATTATTACCTACTTAAATGACACATGAGCAGTATGATATTGCCAAAACTGTCACATGTGGCTAAGAGAAAGGTTACACCCCCCCCCCCCCCCCCCCCCCCCAAAGAAAAAAACAAAAAACACACACACAAAAAACCCTTGACTTGTAGAAAACCAGGTCCCAAGACACACACTTTGTTGATTCGTCAATATACTCAGACCTCTTATCTTAAATATTGCGGCGTTATACCTACATCACACTACTTCACTTTTTGCTTCTGACAGAGAAGAGTCATTATTAATATGACCACAAGATGTTCATGCCAGGTAAAGAAAAATCTAGGCCATTTTAGACACCTGAATAAATGAAGAATGCGGTTTCTTCAATCACAATATGGCAACTGTAAGTGCAATAGAAAGTCATAACCAAGGTGTCTGGTATCAAAGCAGGCATAAATAATCTACAAATAAATAGCCTAAATAGAGACGAGGCCATGTTTGTCCCATGAGTACTTTTCTTTAGAGTAACATATTTCATGCTTGACAGAACAGACTGAAGTGTCTTTTAAGCTACTATTAGTGCAATGATATGCAAATCCTACTCCTTTGAATACAAATAAGTATTAACTCCAATCGTTACGCTTGTCTTAGCATATATGAGTGACTCCTCTGGCAACATCATAAGCCAGCAGACACTTCAGATCACTAAGTACATATACAACATGTGTGGTTCCGCTATCCCAGGCTGTCTTTGTTTTTTCTGCATCTTTTACTGAAAATGTATGGCTTTTCTTATTGTACTTAATATACATAAAACACTTGAACCATTGTTTCTGCATGTATTCTCTTAATAACAGTTATTAACGTTGAAAGCATTACATTTAAAAAAATAATGTCTCCTATTACTATTACTATTAGTCTTCTTCTATTAGTAGTATTTGTTTTTCTTTCTTTACTGGTTTAATGAATAATTTTGTTTTTTTTTTTTTTTTTTTTTACAAATTGTAAAGCTCAATGTTATAGTGTGTTATTTACTAGGTTTAAGGGAAGTGATGCAGTTGTTTGTGTGCATGTATCCCAGAGGACTCTAGTCTAATGGTTCAACCTATTCCTTCAGTTCGGGCAGGGTCTGCCTGCGGTTGATTAACTTTGTGATCCATTAAGTGGCTTCATCCCCTCAGCAGGGAGAAAGTGCCCTCCACCCTACCCTCTGAGGATTAGTGGAATCCCTTAGACATAATCAAAAGGACTCCAAGGTGAACAGTGCTGCTGACTTGCTATGAAGTGTCACTAAAGACTGAGTGAAAGATGAGCAGCAACTCTGTTGAATGCTCTTAAACACAAGACTGATCCAAGAAATATCTCTTGTTTGAGCCCTGAGTTGACAGATCAACATTAACATTAAGTGCCCTATTTTCACTATATGTTTATAAAATAAATAATGATTTTCTGGAAGTGAATATACCAACTAACATGATGATCTTAAAGCACAGTATACATTTTGCTGATTTCAGTTCACTTTGTGAGGCTCATAACAGGTTTAAATAAATACATATTAGGAGAGCTTACTCTCTGCCTGGATGCTGCCAGACTCATTTGAGGATTACTGCCCCATGATTGCCGCACCATATGTGGCACCCAAACTTATATGTCTTCTCTGAGTATACAGTATGGCTTTTAAAAGCAAGAGCCATGTTTTTTATTTTTTTACTATATGGTCTGTTTTGCTTGAGACAGCAGCATATACTGAAGGGTCTTTGCAGTATTTTTGTTAAAAGCTGCAACTAAAAAAAAAGTGCCCTACAAAACATGTACAAATATATTCTTTTTGCACCATTTCCGCTGAGTGTATTACATGTCAGGTTATTATAAATATCATAAACTAATAATTCCTCCTATGTGAGAACACTCCATACATCTTAACATTTTCTACCACAATTCAATTTAGAATTGTTTTAATATGTATAGATTACATTTACATTTGGATAATTTTTACCCATTACAGTAACTCTAAATCTTATATTCTTTATATTAATGCATATTCATTTGCCAACCCTACCACATTTGATATTCAGGAAGCCATCAGTTTCCAGTCATTTCTGCTCTTGATGAAAATCAGTTCACAAAAACTTGAAATTTTCTCAGATAAATAGTCAATCTCAGTGATGATTTGTTGCATTTAACTTTTGGCATTACTTTCAAGGTTGCTCCAACATTCAACATTTGGGGATAATGCACTAAGAAGCATTGCATTCCTGATCTCTCTTCAGAAAAGCAGAACGTTAATTTAGTTTATTTTTTGTTTGTTTGTTTGTTTTCAAAAATATGATGTGTGGCATGTGTATTAAAATGTTGAATGTTAGAGTATCCTTAAATGTAATGGTTGCTAGGAAGGTAAGAAATCAGTCTTGAGGTCTCCTGTAAAAAAGCCACAGACTTTTAGATAAATGGAAAAGTACAAAAAAGAAAAAAGATCAAACTTTCATTCTTAAAAGGAAATGAGCCACAGAAAATGTGATGGTCTAATAAATATTACTGTAAAAACAATAAAGATACATCCTGGCTCAAGCAGAATCCAAGAATATGTTGATCCTCATGATTATCAGGATACTGCCATTAACTGCTATTATCTTGATTTGATTACATTCACAATCCAGGTATTAATAAAGTGCAGCTCATTAAGTATAGCACTCAAACATCTACTTTTATTACTGCAAGGATACGTTTTACAGATTGTGACCAACAACATTTTGAATTGTACACTATGACTGTTGTAAGCCATCGCAGATCATGCACAACACTTCTCAGTATTGAATAAATCAAAAACCTTGGTGTGTAATGTAAATGTAAATGT
This sequence comes from Scomber scombrus, assembly GCF_963691925.1. NCBI lineage: Eukaryota > Metazoa > Chordata > Actinopteri > Scombriformes > Scombridae > Scomber > Scomber scombrus. The sequence continues at coordinate 24,226,177 of NC_084970.1, forward strand.
TCAATGGGGTATGTACGACATATGTACTACATGTACTAAATATAAAATATAAAGTCTCAAAATACTGACACAATCATTTTGTTTACCATCCCATCCAATCTCATCTTCATTAGCAGAATGAGGTACTAAACTAGCATTTAGCTGCAATCATTTCTCATTCAAAGCCACTAACAGTCAAAATACATGTGGCGCAACACGCCTGCTACAGCATGGCCACAGCAGAGTGCATCCATTATAATCTGAAGACCACTGAAACCAGTTGGGCATCATTGCTGCTCATCTCTATTTGTATGCATCTGTTTTTGTTTAGTTTTTCTCTACACACGGTTATTACATGCAGCTACAACAGGTAAAAAAATAAACTGTTTAAAAATGATTAAAATAAATACCTCACTGTCCCAGAGTCAATGCAGTGCAGTGGTGCAACCTTGTGGGTATTTGCACATTAAAATATATCAATCAAATTCATGTTTATCCATGATCCTGTAGTTAAAACAATCTAGTTAATAAATTCAGTACCAATTAATAAAGACTACGCTTCCAAACTCTGCATAACCAACTGCATTATCACTTGACAAAACTCAATATGCATGCAGTGAAGCTGATCATCTGTCGTCCTTCTATTTATAGCAGGAGCTGCCCATGAGTGAGCAAAAACAATGAACATAAGTTATCTGTACTAAGTACTTTGTCTTTTGGAATTTCAAACTTGGCAACACTCGTCTACTTGTTTACATAACATTAAATTTACAGCACACATGTAGACAGGTCATATCTTTGTTAGTTTAAGTGTCAAACTCCTACTTGAAATCTCCTCAGAAAATAAAGCTGGCACATAATCACACATGGAGTCGGTGTAGTAAGAAAACTCTGCCCCGCCTACATGACACGTCACATCCGTGCCTGGTGTATTTCAGCTGTAAGTCAAAATCATACTAGTACAGGAACCATTAACACTCCAAAATGTCTTCTTGTGCCATCCTAATACAAATCAATCCAGAATTCGAGCCGAGCAGTGCTATGAATTATATGGAGCTGCAAGGCCACAACTTTCATTTCAACTTTTCCTCAACAAGCCCAGACAAGGTGTGAATGTGACATGAAATGAGGTACGGAAGCAGGGCCAATTGATATTTAACTAATGCTAGGCCTGACTGGAGGGCCCAGGCTCATCTGCTGCATGTCTCATCCAATATGCATGATTTACAAGTGGGCTTCTTGCCACAGCAAACCTACCACGCAATAAGGAGCATCAATGTGAAGGGGAGTACACAGCCAGCACACATAGGAAGCAAGTATTCTGCCGCAACACTCAGTAAATCTTGACAAATTCTATGTAGACTATGCCAACGTGCAGTATATTTTATGCATAAGATATGAACATATCTGAGAGTACTTAATGCAATAAAATGTCACAGGACCTCAAGGCGGTTAAACTTTGTTTCGTTCAATCTTTGTACCTTAGGATGAAGATTTAAAAGGCCTTGGTAATTTCATTTGAAATATTCATAAGCAAAGTAAAGTATAAACACCTTTGCTGTTTTTGGGAAGCAGTGAGTTGCAGAGGACACTCTTCTTTTTATAAACTGCTGTTATATTAATGAATTTTCTCTATAAAAATGAATCTTGTGCTGGTTAAACTAAAATAAGATTTTACCATTTCCCTGCTTGCAGAATAATGGTATGTTTGAACTCGTTTACATTCATAGTAACTCAAGTACTGTTGTTATTACATACTGAGCACACATCAGAGTATGAAGACAATGGTAATAGCCTTTCACCTGAATATGTGAATAATGTAACTTTGCTGCAACTGCTGCTTTTTTTCTGTGCTATTTTAGTCAAACAGCAGATTTGTTTTGATCATGGGGTTACAGAATGTTGATATGGGACAACCATACCAAATTGCATTTCATCCAAAGGCGAAACTCAGGGTGAGTCAAGTGATGATCAGTCTTTCATGTAATACTGGTGGGTGATGAAGGTGATCTATTATCATTGGTAATAAAGTGGGATGATGATAGCTGGTTGAAAACCAGGTTTTATCATTTTCTGTCACCGATGTCCATTGTTTTAATTCCATTGAGAGCTTTTTGTGGTTTTTAGAATAACATTTTGCATATTTATTATTATAGATTTATGTTTTATTATGTTTTATTGTCAAGTTTGCATGTGTTCAATGTTTCACTTGCATACAATTCTAAATTACACAAATACAAATTGAACGTTAACTTAAAAAAGGTTTCAGTCTTAAAGAGCAATTATGTGTAGTTAGAAGAAAGACGTGTATTCTCTTCCTTACATAAACAACTAAATTGTTTAAACTAAACATGTCTCCTTTAAAGCTCTGGGTTAAGATTAGGGAAGGACCATTGTCTTGCAAATATTGAAAGAGTCAACATTGACTTGAAGCATGAGAATGAACATGTTGACTTCAGTATTTACAATAATATTCAATATTTACCAAATTCCCTTAATCTTTCACAAACCTTGACAAATATTTTGTTGTCTACATTACACCTAACAATACATGGGATAAAGGACATGAACCCTCATCTAAAAGTGAGCTTTGTATACCCAACCATCCACCCGACCATTTCCCTATTACATTTGTGCAGTATGAGGATGTCACACTTCATGTATTAGAAAAAATGTTGCCTGTCGACATTTTTCCCAAGTGTATTTGGAAAAGCCTTTTAGTAGTATAGAAACATGTTCTCAAGTTCAGCTAATGTGAGCCATAATATATACTGCGGGTTTTATTAAGTGAGGGGAAGTGGAATTTAGATTATATTTATAATAGTCTCTAATCAAATTGTGTTTATACTTTCCAAAGATGTACGCAAAGATATTAATCATCAGTGTCTTCATTTATATTTACACTTTAATCCCTATGGAGAGTTTAAGACAGCACCTCCTTTCCCAGGCTGCTGTGCTCCATGAATTGAGCAGGTAGTGGTAACGGGACATTATTTTTCCTGCCTGGGCCCTGTCAGCCCCTGAACATTGCCCACGTTACATTAAATAAATGCCTGGCTTTTCTCAGGAGTCCAGCAGCGTTATTAAACTGCCTACCTGTGTTACAATGATAGATCTCCCCAAACTTTGGACCCCCAGCAAACCCAGGTTACCCATAAATGCAGAACATAAAGAGATTGCTTGTGCGGACAACCAGTATAAGCAATGAAATCAGGCTGCACACAGCTGACTGAGTCTCTATTTGAACAGAAGGCCACTGGAGGGGATAGAATGATAAGCAGCCAGCTACCCAAGCTGACTATATTTGACTTTGATAGTGACATGTCAACAGTAAAAAAGAATTATCCAATAAATCCTAATGATGTCTAGGGGAAAATTCACCAAAAAATATTTAAATATTGTTCACTAATGATAAAATTATAGTAGCATAGATCTCATGCTGGGATGAATACATATGAAGTCCAAGCATGTGATGTGCACGTATTCTACTGTATGTAGGCCAAAGAAGTGACAGACAAAAGAAAAACAATGTAAGTGAGACACATTACACGACAAACGCAACAAAAGACAACACTTAAATGGTGAGGCTTAATCCACAAGCTTAATGCATGATGTAAAGAGCAAATATTGTGGTTGACACAAAACAAAACAACAGGGTAGCTCAGACACTTAAAACAGCTTCATACATATTCTAAGCTGCAATAAAACCACACAGTATAGACTATGGTCAATTAATTATGCAATAGCTTGCTGACAGAAACCAGAGAACCTGAATCTGCATCACAGTCACAATCATGTCTGCCAATTTCCCACCCGGCCTTAGTGACAAGCCTGTGGATGGTGAGTGTGATAATGGATGGTCCTAATGGTCAACCCTGGACCACACATTAGGAATCCGGTCGATTCTCAGTATTGCACACAGGAAGTGCTGCCAGCAATCAATGCTAGGCTAATGTGCGAAAAGGAGTAAGTTGAATGTCAGTGTTGCTAATCAATAACTATTCATTTTCAGCAACCACACTGCCACAAATAGGACACTTAATATTGTGTGATTGGATAATTACCATGCCCAATTAAGGATGCGTGACACTAAGCGATGGATGGTGGATGGAAAACATCTGCCACAAGGTACTAATGGAGACAAGCGCCAGACTCTGATCGACAGTTGTGAGATGGATCTTGATGTCTGCAAACTGTGGGACGCCAGCTAAACCTGCAGGAGTCAGATAATCCTCTCTCTACCTCAACGGCACCAGAGATAATGGATGTCCATCCTCTCAGATTCTGCTCTAACAGGAATACCCTGCACCAAAGGGAAAAGGACACAACCACTTTACAACCACTACACTGGTTGCTAATCCTTCGCATTTTTCATGGTTTTTCCTTTTTTTCTATTACTTACTTCTTCTTTTTTTTTTAGATAAATAATAGATGTTGTTATTCTCAAAATGTTGTTTATGTTCTCTATTTTTACCTAAATGGAAACATTCTATAATTTCTTTTAATTTCAGTTCTTATATCTGAGATGATTCAACCACATTTTAGGACCAGAGCAACAGAAGCTCAGTACAGATTATTTTGTAGTGGGATGGAGTGACATCTCAATCTCATTCATACCAATCCAACTGAATCCAGCCTCGTCTCTGCTGATAATGTCAACTATCTAATCACATTTTTTGACTTAACATGCACAAAGTCCAGTACTATTTGAAACTACATGTATCCCACAGGAGCCTTGAGGTAAAGCAGACTTTCCGACACACACAGTGCAACCCTTGCCCAGCATTTCTTGCCAATAATCCTCCGAGAAAAATAAGATGGATAGTTATGTATAGTCTCACAGCAGCTACTGTACTTAAACCAATTTTAACTCTTAATAACTAAAACTGTACATCTTTGATTTGGTGGTGTACCCAAACATAAAAAAAGAAAACTAAAGTTGGCACCGGCAGTCATGTAATTGACCTTGAGAAAGCCCAAAACAATAATGTTGAAGGATGAATACCATCATATTTTTTTATTTCAGTGATTTCATCATTTTGGTAATCCAACTCTTGGTTGTTTACTCTCAACTGACATGCAAAAATTGGATTAGACGCATGATGTAATGAGGATTTCTGCAGCTGTGAGACAGAAAGTACTTCACAGTGCCTAGTGACAACAGTGTTACTGAATAACATTTTTACAACAGATATACTATAGTTGTTAGATATAAAATTGCCTATTTTCATTGTCTGTTGCTATTGAAGTCATAGGTGTTAATTAGTTGTATTTACTTCAGGACAATATAAATGATGACTCCAATATAATAATTCTATTTGTAGTTGACTAGTTTTTCTGTTACTTCATCAAGAGTAATTTACCTCAAAAAAAGCTCCTCACTGATAGAGTAATGCAATTTAAAACATTGGTGTCTGAGTACTCACACATTTCCCAATACATTTCTAAAAATGGATGGTAACAAATCATTCAACACTTTTTTAAAAGGGTCAGAAAGTAGATTATCTGAGCCTTTCATCAATGATTTGAATTCAGGTATCAAAACATATGAGATGGCTGATAACCACCAATGCCATCTTAGATTAAAATGTTACTTTGTACTATGTATAACCAAGACATTGTAATTTGAGGAGTATAGTTCTAATAAAATCCACATGAAACCAGGTAAGTTGCAAACCCAGAACAAACAGGAAAGATTTGATTTAGTCAATCAGCTAATTTAATTAAACAAAAGAGCTTGTTCCCACTGCTGTTCGTCAGCTCCACCTGCATGTTGCCCAAAAGCTCAAAAAATGAGATTGTCATAAATAGATGAACACACACTGATAAAAAAGGAGACTGAGCAACAGACCAAACATGCTAGAGCAGGGAAACGTGCTGCTCATGGTGTAAAATGTGGAATAATACTGATTTTTTTATCACCAAATCCTGTTGGAACACTTAAACTGTCGATTCATTTGCATCTTCCGGTTTATTACACAATCCCTCAGATTTACATACTGGAATCTCTCAAAACTGGCAAAAGCTACTCAGAGAATGAAATTGCCAAAAAGAACTATGAGACGCATCTTCATGTTTTCCTGTGCATGAAAAGAATTTAGCTGCACTGTAATTAGGGATGTTCTGATCACATTTTTTGCCTCCCAATCCTGATTCAATCCCTTCAATATTGAGCATCTGCCAATATGTAGTCTGATCCAATACCCAGAGCAACCACACAAAAGATTTGAAAGGCATTGGGCTATATGTAGCCAATACCGATCCATTAAAAGTACCTGGATGGGGCTCATGTTGGTAAGACAACAGAGACATGCAAAATAGGTAAAGCAAACAGCAACCCTCCATTTTCCTCATCCAAACTGTGTCTACAAGGTTTGTTGCACCAGGTGTGCTGTTTGTTTCTAACAGCGACAGAATGATTGGTTGCCACCCTGCACTTCTGTAAAACAAAATATAATCTGAATTTGAATGTTACTTTCTAAACTTCCTGATGCATTACTCACAAGGTCCAAACACATTCTTCCATCCATTTACTGTCAGAAATGTGAAATGCAATGAAACTGCCTCTTCAGTCTGTAATGGACTAGGAAGCTTTATCCAGGAAATGCATAATAAACGCAATGCCATGGCTGCTTTCTACAGTACAACTCAAAAAGCAATTGGAGAGATAAGAGACACTTTCAACACAAGTCTTAATGGGGAATTAATTGCTCAAGACTGGCCCACAACATTATATTTGACTTTATTTTCTTTTCACTTTGCAAGAAAGTGTTTCTGGATGTCAATGAATCAATTTCAGGCCAAATGCTGAGGTCAGTGAGGCATTGCTTTGATTACTCAACAGACATTTTGGACTTGAGCAATGAAGAAAAAAAAGTTTACACAGTTCCACTACTTTGTCTTTGCCAAACTAAGCACATTTTTTACATTAAAAACATAGTTCAGACAGCAAAAGCTCTAGAAATGTGTTTAAGTTATATCATTGTTATCATATCCTTTCAGCCTCTCATGTTTGATGGAATGATTACTGGTGAGTAATGGTTCATTATTCTTTGGCTAAACAAGCTGAAACCATTAAACCGCTTGCAAAATCTGACCCTATTAACGGGTCGTTGCATATAAAAACAGTCAGAGCATTTGTGTTATAACTGCTTATGTTTTTGGCAGAGGTGGACACATGTTAACTAACACAGCATTCTGTAATTCAGGTCTTTAGGAAATCAAGTATCTGCTATTCCCGAAATGTTTTATGTCTCTCTCATTGTTAGGCACAGTCAAGCGCTCAAAGTTAATTGAAAAAGAATAAAGAAACCTATTGCAGAAAATACACACGCGCACACACACACAAAAAAAACTCCTGTGTGTGCCAACTGCTCCAATTTTGGCATGTGTGCCTTTTACTGTGCAATCATTCATTCATTGGAGGCATTCAAATGAAAATATGAATTTTGGCCTGAGATGGAAAACATTTCTTCCTGCTCCAAGAAGAAGCACAAAAGGCAGTTTAAATGTTTGCTTTAATAAGGCACCTACTCTGCTAGGCTGTTTACTCTATCTGTTGTTTGTATGGTGCAGGTGACAATATGTTTCACTAATAGGGCTAAAAGCCACAATTATTCTTCAAATCATTCATCAAAACCTGGATTGCTAAAGTATTTACGGCAATTTCTGATTTCACAGTCCTATTTGCTTCTCGTCAGGATAATGTGCAACTGTCTGTGCTATGAACTGAATGTATCCCCGAAACATCCTGGCAATTAAATCTGGTCTGGCTTATTATCCAAAACATTATGAGACACTTTTCTTACAACAGGCTTCCCACCCATTACACAGCTCTAATTTAAACTAAATCCTTTCTTTTCTGAATAGTTTGCACTACAAGCTAACGTGGCACACTCTGTTGTGTGAGAGAATTATGACAATAACACACAAACCAGTACATCAGTTCCAGTTTGTATGCTAAATCGAATTGTAGGTTCCACATGCAGATACAGATTTATATTAGTACTATGTAGCTTGAAACAAAACAGTGTGAGAGAGGCAGAGAGCAGAACAGGAGAAAGTTGAATACGTGTGTGATAGGAAGAGAGTTTCTGACACTTATATTTGGTATTCGCACAGGTCTTGATTCATTTTTAAATTAAAACTGCTGAAAGAAACCTTTATTGTTGTATCAACATGCAATTTATTTCGTTGTCTATGTTTTAACAAACTGGATAAAGAAATAGCTTGAAGTGTACACAATGTGACCTCTGTCTTTACCAGCCTGATATTCACAAACATGCCCTCCTTTGATGTAATCTGGGTGGAATATAAAACAGGTTGTCCGCCATTGTAGGTGCACTAAGGTCACAAGTTAAGTCCTTCCTCCACTCAGGTGATGGTTTGTCTGGTCTGTTATCACTGAAGTCATCTTGCCTTGTGTGCCTCACAGGTGAGGAGGATAATTATATACTTTGTCACCCAATCCCCCTTTTTTGTCTGTCTGCTCTTGTAAGACTATAAAATGTAATAGATCTGGTGCGATTCACAGTGTGTCCAGACATTTTCATTCTCAGGCAACATTTTCTCTGACTTAGGTCCTTAAGAGTTTAGATAAAAGGTCAGGGAATATGGATTTTTGTTAATAACATTCTTCCAATCCAAACCTTAATTCACATACCATTAAGCATTAATGGTTTAAGTATTATTTTTAAAGTCATGTCAGCTGGATCAAAACTAATTCTGAGATTAATCTTACTGTACTGCATGATACCAGCTCTAAATGGCAGCATATGGGATTGTTACAAATTACCTGCATCACCTTTATATTGGATGGTAGAACATTTATCTAAATTGCTATTAAGTGTCTGCTAGAAATAAAGCACATATTAGTTACCATTACTTTTGAAATAACTTTGCGAATTCCGTTTTCACACTATAGCTGCACACAGTGTTGTGACATTCAATCACTCATTGATGTGGAAAATGAGTCATTGTGGGTCTTGAGGAGGCAAACCCAGGGAAAAAAATTGCTCCCACAGGGGGATAACAGATCCCTGACACATATCAGCTCACTGATATCTGACTGATACCATCATGTGGTTGCAATGCTGTTGACATTGGTACATTTTCTGTCCCAGATGGTTATCGTGTCAAATGTTCAAGCCTCCCCTCATTCTTTGCAGCTCAAGAAGCTCCATCTTATTCATCGAGATGATGATATTTGTCTTGTTTCTGAGGTTTACTTGTTTTTGAGAGTAAGAGTTCCATGCAAATATTCATGGAGCCTCACTCAGCCAAAGGGAACACATTCACAAAGTGATCACGTTATTAGGTATACCTGCTAATTTGCCCTGCAACTGAATTACATATTTGAAACTCAATATATAGGAGCATGAAGACAGATTCAAGAGGTCAGTACTGTCTGATTAAAAGGGAATCAGGTGAGAAATTGTACACCGCAACATCTAAATCTTCAAGAGATTGCAGTAGTGAAGAGCAATATGTAGTCAGTGGCAATTTTGTAGGGAGAAAACACCTCGTCAGTGAGAGACAGCAAGGGAAATTGGCAGGGGTCATTCAGTCAAACAGGAAGGCCACAAGTACAGGAATAAAAGTGCATTAAAACAAGTGAGGTCCAGGAGGAATTGTCAGTGCCAAATCTTGAACCTTGAAAATGTGTGGGCTAAAGAGCCAAAGGACCTAACAAGGTCTCAGGGCTATAGCTAATTAGAAGGAAATAAGGGCTACAGAGTGCATGTTTTTTCCCCAAACCTACATGATTGAATAGTGGAAACCTTGTCCACAACTCTTGAATTATGTTGCAACATGTTGATGGTAGGGTGAAAACTTGTTGTTAAGGATATCCTGGTTCTATCCAGTCATGCAGGAACAAACTGGTGATGGTGGTGTAATTCTGTGAGCTGTGCTTCTTGGCACACATTAGGCCCCTTAATGCCAAGTGAGCATAATTTAAATGCTACACCATTCTCAGCTACTGACCAGGAGCATCCTTCAATGGCCACAGTCTACCCTTTTTCAAAAGGATACTTCCAGTAGGATAATGGACCATGCTACAAAGAACTCTTTATCTATAGAAACTTCCAAGAAAATGACAACGACTTCAGTCTACTCCACCGGCCTTTCATAGTCACCAGAGTTAAACCCAACAGAGTACCTTTGACATGAACTGAAATTGGAGGTTTGCAACACGAACGCATTGATGGGAGATTTGTAGGAACTTTGTGATGCTATTAAATGAGCATTAGCCAAAAAATCCTAACAAAACATCTTGTATATTTGTGCATACACTACACAGTAGTCCTAGTTGAAATTAGCTGAAATATACAGTACATAATACTCTCAGTTCTTGTGTGAAATATAAAAAAAACATAAAATCTATAGTAGCTGTTTTACCGTGTTCCAAGTTTCTAGGCCACTTAGTCTCCAAAGTAACTTAACTTTGACTCGTGTTGCACTGAATTCAATCAAATTTTCTTGTGAAAACACAATTTACTTATGAGTCTACCTTATAACCTATCTTAATACTCAAAATATACTTAAAAAATGTACCAAATACCAATATGTTTCCTAACTGGCTCTTTCACAAACAAATAAAAAGCATTTTGCCATCTACATAGTATGAGGCTTGTGTGGAGTATTTCTTTTGTGCATTTGAGAGGTTTGAATCACTGGATGTTCTTTGTTTGAAAAAATAGTTAAGATAAGTTTGTGCTTATCTTGAACAAATGCCATTTTTAATGCAAATAGCATACAATACATAGAACCACTGATACACTTGTTTTATGCAAAACACTGACTGCTGATGCTGAGTTACATTCTTTCCTACTTAGGGCTATTTTTGATTTTTAGTTTAGAATACGTTTTGCCTTTTTATTTGACCAACAACAGGGTATTAGCTTAGAAGGCAAAATAGAGGTAACAACTAATACTTGACTCATTTGATTATGTTGTTTATGTGGACTAGTGCTCAAAGAGGAGAATGACCAGTTTTATAAAACATCCATAATGCCACAAAAAGCTTTTTCTTATTTCAGTGCACTGATGCAGGCCAGGAACACAGCAATCAAAATCAGATTATTTAATTTATGATGGATTCTGTATGCTTATATTTTAAGTCAGACAAGGGTCTTTTGAGAAACCATGTTTTTAATGAAAATGTAACCACTGCTGTGAAATACATCACAACTGGAAATTTTACATCAAAGTGAAACAAATACCATCATGGCTGTCAACTTTCATTTATGACCATGACAAAAATAAAGCTGTTACAGCAATGTCTCCTGCCTGGATATCAGCCTTTTCCATTATTTCTCATCCATTATCACAAAAGGTCACCACAGAACATCAGACTGAGTAGATTCAGACACCTTGTTCCTGTTGGGCGACTCAGATTTTCACCAGTTCACCTGACGTGTTTCAGTTAGTGTGTGTGTGTGTGTGTGTGTGTGTGTGTATGTGTGTGTGTGTGTGTGTGTGTGTGTGTGTGTGTGTGTGTGTGTGTGTGTGTCCATGCATGTTTGTGTACAGATGTGGTTGCATATAGAAAAAGGGTGAGCTGAGAGCTGCTGCAGCAGAATAAAGCATATACTGTAGGTTTCTTCTGCCTGGCAGGGCAGGCAGACAGAGAGGAGACATGATGGGAGAGCAGTGCGTGGGTCTGCCAGGGTTACTGATGCACATCTAAGGATGACCTTGGAGATCTGAGGATGAAGGCTGAGTGAAATTTTCAGATGACATGAAGAGGAAGTAGACAAAACCATATGTCACCATGCTGACAAGTAGTGTGGGTCATGCAAAGTCTACTTGCATGGTGCCACACGATGTAATATATAATTCTGACTATATACAGTATTGGAAATGTAATTTCTAGGACCATAGCACTGAAAATGGCAATGTGAGTCCACCAATTTAAAATATTTAGTTTTTCATTACATTAAATCCCAACCATTGGATGCATTGCCATGAAATGTTGTATAGATATGTATTATTCCCAGAGGATGAAACCTATGTAACTTTGGTTACATACTTTTCTGGTGTTGACAACATGAGGTTGACATTTTGTTTTTTTACTTAAATAGCTTAACAACTGTTGCATGGCTTGTCATGAAATTTTGTACAGATATTCATGGTGTCAAGTAGATGAATATTGTTGATTTTGGAGATCCCCAGACTTTTGCTGTAACACCATTGCGAAGTTGACATTTGGACTATTGGATGCATTGTCATGAAATTTGGTACATTACAAATTTGGACATTAATATCAAGAAGAATGACTTTGGTCAATTGAATATTATACCTCCTTAACATCTGTAAGGGAGTATTGTCATTGTAGGCACGTTAGCATCCTAAATTCATCATTTAACTCAAAGCACTACTGCCCCCCAAGTACAGACTTATGGTATGGCCACATCACGTTTCTGATCAACCAAAATGTCCTTCACTTGGCCCCAAAATATGAGGCATCACATTTCTGATAATAAATAAATACTAATCAGTGCAATCAAATGGTAAACAATGTATGAGAGCAATGCTACAGTTTGTAGTCTGACGGTGTGATAATGTATTACAAATAGTAACGAAACACAATAATACTGTTAATAATTTCTCCATTTCCAAACAGAGTGCAGCAGTGTTTCTATTGGCAGAAGGAACACATCCACCCTGTCAAAGGCGATAAAGGTGAGCTCTGACCTGGGAATCTATGAGAGCAAGCTGTAAATCATACTGAAACAGAAAACATGTGCTTAAATGCATCTTTAGGACAGGCTCCAAAAGAAAAGGATCAAAAAGAAGAGGAAATGGAGTGAATATTAATAGGACAGAAGTGTAATATGCCCAGAACTTTACAGAGCTGTGGCTGTAGACTGTCTGCTTTACTTTTGACACGCATCAATTGATGCTCCTATGGCACTCTACAGGCATCAGATTTGACATGCCAACATCACAGAACTAACACAGATTTGCCCTGTTGTACTATGTATTTACCACTGCATTAGCTGAGTGTAATGAATGGATGAAAAGGAGAAATGCAAAGGAGGACAATGAAAGAAAGAGCATCTGTTTCAACGGTAGATCATTTGTTGAGTGTTTGATTGGTTATTTATTTATGGTTTAGTGCATATCCACCGTAAATAATTAGAAAATAACGCTTTACTTGTCTCATTCACCAGCTTAGTTCTCACTATCGCTCATTCTCCTCACTTGACCACTGCTGCACTCGCTCTCTCTTTCTCTCTCTCTCTCTCTCTCTCTCTCTCTCTCTCTCTCACACTCTCTCTGGTGCTCTCAGCTCGCCCGTGCTATCTCTCTATTTTTCAGCTGCAGACAAAAAACTGCTTTGGTTGTTGGGTCTGTATTTGAAGTTCCAAAATCAAAACAAGGTCAGAGTAGGGGCAAGACAGTTTGACGTGCCTCATAACACTTTTGGTGCACTTTAAGCCTTTTTATCAAAATAGGTATAGGCCTACTTCAAAACGTGCACGTCAGACACTTTTGGCCTTAAACATAGAATTATGCTTAGTGTGTTTTAAAACCAATGGAGAATTTAACCAGCAATGGTGAAAGTAAAAAGCAAAAGTACATCCATCTCAACAGACAACATAACAATAAAGCTGCAAGTGATGTGGCCTCATGACATAAGACTTTTATTTGATTTTTTATTACAGTAATAATAAGAATAGATATAAGAAAGTCATTTTACAATTTTGAGATCAGGTCCAAGCTTACAGCGGAGAAATTGGGACCAGTCACTACAGGCTTTAATGCATCTACTTGGGGACAAACCAGACAGTGAGTAGGAGCCATAGAGACTAGGAGTAGACAGGCAGTGGGAGGAGGGTCACACACCATCAGAGAATAAGTTGTCTTAATGAAACGTTCAGCATCTGTGCTTATTGATAGAGCAGACTTTTGGTAGATGGGCTGTGTGTCTGACACCGAGCTGATTATTAAAACAGTTTGCACAGTGATGTGTGCTTGCCCTTTTCATGGTTCATTAACACAGTGAGATGTCCTTCCACATGCAAGCTGCAGCTCATTAAGCTGGCCATTAAATCATGTGAGGTATGAAAAAATGATTGAAAAACGTGAGTGTGGCGTTCAAGATAATGACAACTTACGGTGGTTAAAGTACTTTGCTTAAAAAACACAAACACCTGGAAGGGAAATGATGAATGAAAATGCAAGGTTTCTATTATGTTATACTAAAAAAATCATTATTTTTACTGTGGCAAATCAAAAAGCAATTGCATTTCATTTTTATCCAAGCATGGAGGCAATGGTGTACGGGGCACATACACTAGGTGTGTATTTCATCTCCAGCAAAATCCAATCTGAGCTGTGACCATATGTTAATATACAGCAGATCTTAATCTGTGTGCTTTCATCTCCGTGCTTCGCAGCTTACTTGTGTGACAGGGTAAAAAAAATTCTTATTTGTAAACAAGCAGGGACAAAATATTTTTTTCTGTCTCTTGAACAAGGGCATAAAACAAAAAGAAAAAGCCCTGTAGTAGTGATTAGTGAGAAGACATGCTGTAAATCCCTTCACCTCAACAATATTTAAAGGGGATATATTAGCCATATTTCCAGTTTACATATATATTCTTCTTTACTGAAATATCTTCGCATGATTTACAGATTGAAAAAGTATTTATTCTATACTGACCCTTTATGCAGCCCCTCAGTTCAGCCTTTGTTTTAGCTTCTGTCCCGATGAGCCCTCTCTGCTCTGATTGGCCAGATTTTGGAAATTGCCCCTCTGCAGACTACATCAACAAACCTCTTTTTCTCACTCTTTACTCAAAATGGAAACTTCTCAAATATGTTTGTACATGTTCAAGTCCTAGTATGATCCAAATTATGCGAGTGGACAATGCAAAAAACCCATGGAACAACCTCAACAACAAACACTAAGGAATAGATGATGTCACCATTAGGAGGAAGTAGAGTTAACATTGCAAATGAAATGTTCAGAGCCATCGGAAGCCAGGGCTTTTGACTTGCAGGAAGCGTTTTCACATATGTTTACTACCCTTTTTGGTAACACTTTAGATGAAGGTATCGTCATAAGAGTGACATGACACTGTCATAACTGTTACATGACACAGTCATGAACGTGTCATGAACATTATGTCAATGTCATAAACGTTTATGACTGTTGTCATTAAGTGTCATTCGGTTTTTGTAATGACAAGTTGACATTGTTTGGGTTGTCTTGATTATGACAACTTGACATTATTCAAAGTGACATTACCAGAATTTGTGTTTGTCATGACAACTTGACATTACATTTGTTTGGGATGTCCTTATTATGACAACTTGACATTAATCAAAGTGACATTACCAGAAAATGTCTTTGTCATGACATCTTGACATTAATAAAATATGCACCTATTTTTTTGTTTATGGCAAGTTGACATAATGATCATTATAATTAGATGTGCAAGGTTACAGACCAATTCTAGCACTTGGTCATAGATGTTTGACAGGATACGGACAGGATAGCCAAAACTGACTGTCATGACACCATTATGACATAAATTCTTCGACCTCAAGTAAAGTGGTAGCATTTTGATTTGTTATTAACATAATGAAGGATAAACTGTCTGTCATGACACCATTATGACAGTGTAATGAAGGGTTACGATTAGCCCATTTTCTGGTAATGTCAATTTGATTAATGTCAAGTTGTCATAATAAGGACATCCCAAACAATGTCAACGTGTCATTACAAAAACCGAATGACACTTAATGACAACAGTCATAAACGTGTATGACATCGACATAATGTTTATGACACGTTCATGACTGTGTCATGTGACAGTTATGACAGTGTCATGTCACTCTTATGACGATACCTTCAAGTAAAGTGTTACCCAATTTTTGGATGTTTGACCATGTTTAACATAGATATCCAAGATCATTACCGTATATAAATAACAGAAATTCACAAAAAGCATCCAGACCATCCAGATCCAGACTCAGACTCCAGGGCTTTTATGGCTTTACTGTTGTTTGGTTTGAATTAAGATCAATCTGCAACATCAAGTCTCATCAGTTTTATATGTTAAACCATGTCAGTAACTACAATGGTGAGAGCCAACCACAAGAGCAGCTACACAGGGTATTTTTGTTTTGTTTACATTACCATACCTAATTTTAGTCTGATAAAAAAACAAGTATTTGATAACTCATTCACATCTATCATTTCCAAAAGGTGAAAGCAGGCTGAGTTGGAGAAAGGTGCACGATTAACCATACGAGTAAGATAAGCCCACACCAAACGGGGGAGGCATTCATGATGAGTCACAAGAGACTGCTTACATAAACTAATCCCACAGTGAAGCTAAAACCTTGAACGATCTGTGGATGAGTAGGAGGCAATGGGGTTAATGTGTTGTTTAAGGTAGTTCAGTAATCTTTGGCATGTCAAGGTAACATACTTTCAACTGAAAATTAAACAATATTATTAAACACATTAAATACAGCGGATAATATGATAGTAGGTTTAAAGTTACTGAGGAAACAAGCCTATACACAGGCTCATCCATAGATTAGAAGAATAAATTGAGTCTGAAATTGAATGAGAAATGCCTTTAATTTTTCTGATAGGGTCACTACACTTGTTTTGTGTATATAGTTGGTTATGTTAAAGTTCTTTCCTTTTTTCTGCATGAGGCCACAGCAGAGACAGCAAAGGGCAGCCAATCTTGGATCAGATTCAAAGCTCTCTGTCACTATTTAGGCTGCCAAAGTTACACAGAAAAGCCAGGGGTATACTACAAAATATTACAGTACACATGCTTGACCAATAACTCTTGATCTGTGAGGTCTAGTATGAAATATTTTCTCTCAAGATAGATCCGTTATACGCACAGAGTCACATAGTGATGGTTAGTTTGTCCATTCCGGGCTATTTAAGAAACACTGGTGTACAATGTGGCAGACTCAGTCGAAGGAGATCCACTCCCTATTACCTCATTCTAAGGTAACAAAAACACAACATTTTTATTATCAGGTGATTAAACACTGATGAAAGCAAACTTATGAATATTTTATTCTATTTCTGCCAGGTCCATCCTGCTAGATTCCACTAAATTCTACACACTACACCTTTAAGGTCACAGTGATCAATACAATCTCCATTATGACAAACCTTAAAATTACCTTTTCCCTCCGGGTGTAGAAATGTAATAAAAAATACTCACACACAGATACACAGATAAACTTTTCATAAAAATGCTGAATTAGGACTTAATTCTCATTATCAAATAATTTGCTCCATAAGCTTTGGACTCTTCATAATGGCAGATGGTGTCTTTTTCTGGCAATCTCTGGCAGCTACCTCATCCATCTGCAGATGACAGGAGCCATTTTATTAATGTACTCCTGAATGCTTCCTGTTTCATACAGTGTCCTTGATGCTAACCTTGACTGTCTCCAGCTGCAGTAGAGGCTGATGGACTAACAGTGTGAGGATTTTCGGTTTCTTGATATCAAAAACTAATGTCTTTCCTTTGCTTGTACTGCACAAGCTGTATATCTGACAACTGAGTGTGTTGATGTGACAATTCAGTGTCTTGGATGTAGCTGTCCTCTTGCTGGTCTGTTATGTGGTCTTTCAACCCCTTCAGTTCCAATTATTCTCCCTCCATTTTCTCCCAGCCAGCCACATTTTCCACTCCAAATGGCTTTCCGGAGTCATTACTGTAGATCCTCTTGCCATTCAGCTTGATGGCTTGCATGTAGAGGAGGTGACTGATGGTGACCCCACTCTTGAACCTGTGCCCACTATTTAATGGTGTTCTGACTGAAGGGGTTAAAGAGGAAGAAGAAGTACTTTACTGATGCCCATGGGGAAACTGATCGTCTGCATTTGACCCATCCTATACACACACACACACACACACACACACACACACACACACACACACACACACACACACACACACACACACACACACACACACACACACACACACACACACACACACACACACACACACACACACACACACACACACTGGGAGCAGTGGGCAGCTGAAGTGCAGAAGCCAGGGACCAGCTCCAGTTCTTTTACCAGTGTCTTGCTCAGGTGCACTGACAGGAGTACTAACCCTAACCCTAACATACATCTTTGATGGTGGGAGGAAACTGCAGCACGCAGTGGAAACCCACACAAACCCGGGTTTAAACATGCAAACTTCTCACAGAAAGAACGTGAAAGGACGTGGGACGGGTGGGGTTCAACCCCTCTTGTTGTGAAGTAACAGTGCTAACCACTCAGTAACCATGAGCCACTGTGCTGCTTAAAGCCAATGCAAACAAGCAGCATGGACAGGTGGAGCAGCAAATAACAGACACTTGTGTGATCGACTTTGAGAGCAGCTCTTAGTGACTTTCGACTTTGAGAGCAGCTTTTACTGGTTTTCACCACAAGTCAGTTGAAGTTAACGTATGTAAAAATGCTCCCTGTAAGACAAAAGCCAGGGCTTTGGCCTTCAGCTATTTGAAAAGTTACCTCTACTTACTCCTTGTGATGACATCAGATTGTTTGTACAAACAGCAATCTGTTCCATAGCCAGTATAAGATAAATAAGGAGAACTGTAAGTGATGCAAAGATATTCCAGTAGAGCACCAGTGTAAAACATAGACCTGGAAATGTCCTCTTGATGTACCCATGAAGTTCATGACAATAACAATATTTTTTTGGATATCTTTATAAAATGCAATGTGTCAAAATAAAGGGGAAAAAATGAACTCATTAATCTGGATCCATCTGAGTGCAATGAATTGTGTACCACTATCACACAGAACACCACAAAAGTCAGTTAATGTTTGTAATGTGCTTGAAATCAGTGCCCTGAACTTGATACCATAATAATACAATATATCCACCAGCTAAAGATCAAACTGCACTGAGGTTGGTCCATCTCTACTTGCAGTCGTGCAGTGACAGTTCTGTTTTCCAATAGCTGCACCTTTCAAGATGATGATTCCTTACAGGAGTTTCCATGTTGGGGAAAAGCAGGTTATTGGACAGTAGTTGGATGGTGCTTCTCCCTTGTGGGGATCTTTCATGATCAGCCTTGAACTGCCTTGTGTTAGACAGTCAGTGTGGGAGTCTGCTGTTAGTAACTGGTTCATTAAAGCGGCGCTTTTAGTTTCTTCAACCAGTAGGTTTGAATCATTTTAGGACCCATTGATACTGTAATGGGGACTGGCTCCTGCTCTGGATGATTACAGTGGTCTGGCTTTGGGTGAATAAGCCACTGAGCATCAGTGTTACTTGATTATTATTTCACCCATAAATTCATGCATGTACTGGTCTGCAGTTTTATTCAACACCATTCCAAAATCTAAACCAAAGCTGTTTTTTAACATTAGATGCTGGAGCTATAACTACAATTTCGTAGTACATGTACAATTACAATAAAGACTATTCTTGTTCTTATTCTTCTTATTCTTATATTCCACAACAGCCATAGCAGAGGGTCAAGAGACCGTGCATTAATTCAATTTAATCAGTACATGTGTTCAGAGAAAACACTGCCGTTTGATAATACACACATTATGCATTCATAGTGTCCCTTCTTAAAATGGCATGAAGCACCTTTTAAATTATGACTTTCCATCTCCCAAATTCTGTAAATAAGAATGGGCCTTTAATGGACAATCAACACAACATGACCTACAGCCACCCTGCTACAAACACACAGCCATTCCTGTCTCTTGTGTTAATTACTGTTACTGAGGGTATAATTAAGGCTCATCGTTTTTGCTTATTTACCAATTTTCATTGAAAACTGTTTTTTTTAAACAGGAGGAGTTTGGTATTTTTATCAGATGTTGATGACTACATGACTATGTTTTGTCATGTATCCAGCAAACAATGTCCTCCTATTTGAATGTATCTCCGAAAACATTTATAGAAAGTTACAAATTAAAAGAAAAAAATACTTAAGGTGCAGAAGGTTGTACACCTTACAGTCCATTAATCCAGTGTAATTCAAACTCTTGTATTGATATCCATTAAACACATTATATATATTTTCTCTGCATCAGATATTTCCTTTATTATTAATATTATATAAAATAAATGACAATACATTGATATCTTTTTGTCATCAAAAATGATGATGATCCTTTGTTACAATGTGAAATGATGTGTGAAGTGTGACGTGATAGTGTACATGAGTGATTCCCAACCAGGGTTACATGAACCCCAAAGGGTACTTGTGGTGCAGTTGTCAAAGGGTACTTGGAAAGACTGTGGAAGTAGTATTTATGTTAAGGAGGAAAATAAACATTCATTTATACTTATACTTTGGTGTGAGACTGATCTTTAGTATATTTATTGTAATAATAACCAATAATCTATAATAAGCTGATTTCACTGGACACAACTCTCACCAGCATACATAAGTCTTCATATATGACAATTTAGAGTGCATGACAGCTAATTAGAAATCGGACAGAGTAATAAATAGATGTATTGTATTTAGAAAGCACTTCAATTTACAATAAAACTGCACTTCATTCATAATATATATCAGCAGTCTTTCTAAGACATGAACTTCTTTGGTAAATCATTTGGTTATTAATTAATTCAGGGGGTTCATTTAATCGAGTGATAATCAGACAACCTTGGAGTCCACTGGTCAGACTCACTGGTTAAAAGCTTATGAGACACACTGCGGTAAATGATTTTCATCCCATTATTACAGGAACAGACGAGTGCAGGAGTCACAGCAGGTGACCTAATTTGATCTAACATTGTAATGAGGATAAAGATCTTTCTAATAGGCACAGCCAAGTAATACAGGGCCTGTTAGGAAAACTCCAAATGGCTCCCAGTGATAGGCCTATTACTGTGCATGCCCCACAAAGTGGCCTTGATGTATCTCTCAGATCTCTCATTATAGGTGAAACATATACAATACCCCAAATTACAACAGAAAATTGGTTTTTCAAAATGTGCACAGGGCCCCCCGTTGAATGCTGTTACGTCCATTATCACTTGACATTAGATAGTGGAGGAGTTGTACATGCAGCAGCTACATTCAGCACTCATTTACCATTGGCCTGTTAGGGAGAAGCTCAGATAACATCAAATACTCTCCTGCTGAGACACTATTAATTAATAAGACTCATGCTTAAGGAGCCTTTCCCCTTATCCTCATTGTGCTTACTTGCTAGAAATCGATTTGTGTCTCTCCTGCTGCCACTGTGTCTGACAGATGTCTTTTTGCAGTACAACGCTCACGCTGCAAGCAGTCACAGTGTCTGCAGCTTAATCATGCCAGGCCAGATAAGAGGCCTAGAGCTGCCTGTTGGGGCTTGAGCATGAAAAAACCTCTTAGTTGTTCTCCACTGCAGACCTTGTTGACAGGTCACAGGATTGGATAAAGGGCAGTTGAGAAAAACTTAAAATTATTCTCTTCTAGTACTTATATATCGTAATCAAGCAGAGAACTACATGTACTTTTTTGTGAAACCGGTTGGCAGTCTTTTCAAGGGAGGGAGATATTTGTTGATCAGCAGACCACTTTGGTCCAGATAGAAATATCTGATGGAAACAACTATTGAATTGATTTTTATGGAATTTGGTGCAGATATTCAGAGTCTCCAAAGGATGAAGCCTAAAAATGTTTGTGATCCTAAGACTTTTCATTTAGCACCACCAGCAGGTCCTTTTTTTCACTTGTCCAGTGAAATTTCTCAACATCTAATCAGTGAATTGGTACACAACTTTGTATAGACATTCATGGTTTTCAATCAAATAATATTTATGGTTTTGGTGATCCCTTCATTTTTTGGGCAACTACTGTATGGATTACCACAGAATTTGGTATAGCTGAACATTTTGAAAGCCTTTATAAGGACTACAAAAAAAACATTAAAGAAACAGCCTCCGTTTTGAGTAATAAATGCCAATTAACAACTATTAGCATACAAACAGGATGAACTAAGGTATTGAGAATGGTAAACATCACACCTTAATATCAACATGTTAGCATTGCCATTATGAGCATGTTAGCATGCTGACTATGCAAATACAGCATCACAGAGCTGCTAACGTGGCTGGAGCTCTAAGTCTTGTTTGTAGTCATCTCACAGCTGTGTACAGATTAATACGCAACCCTATCTAGAATGACAAAACTGGATTTATATTTAAAGCTGAGCCAGGCAAGGTTTTTATGTGATTAAACCAGGTGTGCAATTATCTCATCAACCTCAATCATTCAGTAGGACTGCAGCAGAGAATCGTCTCATCCCCTCTTGAGACCCATCGCCTTCACCTTATCACCAAAATGAAACTCAAGATATTTCTCTTGCCAGCGTTTGCCTATGTTAAGTTTTCTAGTTAAACCAATTAAATGACTGAGACCTTCAATATGTGCTCTAAGGGATAAAGTACTTATCCTTTTATTCCTGCACAAAGCAAATACAATCACAGTCCGGACCACTACAGCGCCACTGATGTTGGATTACATTATATCTTTTCTTGATTGCTATTAAAATTATGCCTGTTATTATTAATAATTATGATTATATTGCTTTTAACATTTTGAAAAGTGTTTATGGTTCAAGAGGTTTTTACCAGGAGCTGATTTATCCACAGAGATATACGCTCCAAAATAGACCCAGTGATTAAAACTGGTTAATATAATACTTACATTACTTAATATAATGTAAGTACACAACTCAACAAGATATGTAACATAGCTCCAGTTGTTTTAAGACATTTTAATGTAGAATAGTTACATGTTATAGCTTTAATTTTGTTTGCAAGAGTGTATGAATGTTGGTATATGAAAATAATTCATAGGTGACATATCTGTATGTAATGAAATAAGCATTTTGTGACCTCTGTTGTTGATAGGTGCCATAATTTTTTTAATTGTTATTATCACTGTTAATGTGGGCAGAAAGTGCTTAATATATATCCCGTATACATCCTCTCTGCGGTAAGTCTTAGTTTCCTGAGTTTTCTTGGTTAGTGCTACCTAATGTGCTGTGAACCTACATGTTGACCAAGGTGAAGTAATTCAATCTTTTTCTGTTTTTGCTGCGTGCTGTTAATAATTATGTGGTTTTGCACAAACAGATCAGCCTAATTGTATTTTTACAAAGACAGCGACTCGTCCAGTTGACTCAGCTATCTGTAGTACAGTGCAGTAAATACTACCATGCTGCCAATGCTTAGCATTCAAATATCCTTGAAATGTTTGAGAAGAATGAACTCCTCACATTGTTTCTTCTTGTCATGCACATATCATTCTCACACAATGGTAATTCTGCTTAATGAGGATAATCCCTTAAATCAGGCCTGTATTGTCAGTATTAAGGTTATCCCATTTTATTTCCTTATCACACTGATCTATCGTCAGCATGTTCTTCTGATAAACATCAAAGACACAAAGAAGAGGGATTATGGATAATTGCAGGGGAAGAAATCAAATTAAATTATACATGGTGTTTAAGCTGTATCTGGCATTGTGCACTGGGGCATGCAATATCACTGTACTCTCTTTACTTTGATAGACTGGCACACGCTCTCATAACTTTTATTTATCTATTTAGTCTAAATTAAAACTACATAAAACTGCATTATATAAACTCTACAGAAAAGATTGCAAAACATTTGTTTTGTGATCTTTGTCTCACTGTTTTTTAAAATATACTATATGATTAACTTCCCCTGTGATTACATTCACTTGTGAACAATGTCATTTGTTTGTCATGTGTTTTTTGAGATGTTAGTATCACATTCAGTTTTTGTCTCACCATCATAGATTTTTTACCTGGTTCTGTGGTTGAAGTTGTTTTTCCTTCTGTAGTTGAATTTAATATTTTATCTCTGTCTTTTCTGTTTTGAGGTTTTGCACACTGAAATAAAAACTAACCACATTCATTAATACTGTATCTCCACCCCAGTGATTTAACCTCATGGTAGCCAATTTATCAACTTTATCGCTACAGCATACGCAGTAACTTCTCAGATTCCCAAACTTTATTTCTAGTTATAAGTTTCAAGTTTCTAATTGCAGGTTTTGTCTTTCTAGATGGCAACCCTGTTCACGGTCCTTTGATAAATGATCTTTGCTGTTTAATGTAGATGACCAAAAAGGCAACTTACAACTTTGTTAATGCCATATCAGATGGCACTATCAGTGTGCATGAGGTTAGACATATTATGATCTATGTGGCTTTGCAGCCCTGCTCTGACAATGGTCTGGCAGTCCTTGGCTTTGATTACAAATAAGAGGAAAACAGGTTTCTATGATAAATGGAAAGGATATCACATTGCACATTGTACATTTCTCAAGCCTCTTTAGTACAAACTAAAGAGGTTGCGATATGTAGCACAACAAGCTAGCAAAGCATTATTCCCTCACAAGTGCAGCAGCATCTGCCAACATGGACCTACATTAGTCTTTGAAGTTGTTTTTGTACAAACTAGTGTTCAAAAATTATTTGCAATATAGGGAGCATGTCATCTAGTGCACTGGTGTGGCTCACTGACATGTTTTCAATACTTCTAGGACAACAGCAGAGTTCTACGGCACAGAGGAATACGATATATCAGCCTTTTCGATGCACACATACTTGTTAGTAGATGTATTTATTGCTCTGCACATGAAATACTATAGGATTACTGTAACTTCTGACAGATGTTTCTGCTCACTTTAACTACTCTCAACCATAAAATTTGATGTTCTAAATAACATATATATGTTCTATAATGGTAGATTATTGGGAGATGTATATTTTTTAAGTTGTGACTAAATAAAGAAAAGTAATCGTTTGCCCATGTAATCAGCAGTGCAGCAGTAACACTTAATGACAGTAAACTACATTAGAGAACTGCTTCTTGTGTGAAGGGCAGTGACCAAGTTTTTATTTGTGACTAACACACTCAAATGATTTGTCAAATGAGGGTTCAGCACATTTATTAACCTGTTTCATACGCCAGTTAGCGTCTGAAAGTGTTAGTTACAAACAATGACAATGGAGAATAATTCAGACCTTTATTCACCTCCTCCAGGTTAAAGATTTTTATTTGTATTAAACCTGCTGTATTATACTCAATTCATTTATTCATTTAAACCTAAAAAATTAAACCATTTTATCTGTATGAAAACCAATTAAATAGACTGAATTTATTTCCTTTTAAAGGTAAGACTGGAATCTGGGGGAATATGTTACCCTGGTATGATTTGAAGGCATGATTTTATTTCTGTTCATAAAAAAGGTTGAGTACTTCTTACTTTTAGAGCTTCTTTAGATTGTGTGAGATTGGTTTCAGAGCTGCTTTATCCTTGGATTTCAGTATTTTCCTAATTGATTTAAATATACTACATCAATGAAACAAAAATTGAAAAATCTACAGCAAAAGCCACTAAGAATAAAAAAATGTTTTTGTAGAAATGTTGAGAAAAAACTGCAGAATCCTGGAGGGACTGACCCTCGGTCTGGCTGAAGTGGGGAATCCTCGGTATTTGTGTAAGGGTCAGGCAGCAGGGGACAGATGCTCAACAGAGGTCATAGCCAACAGTGGGTCATAAATATGGGAGACAGGCTGATCCGTCCTATGACAAGGAAAGGGCGGCTCTACTGTAATGGGTAATAAATGTCAGAGCCTCCCTACAGCCTCAGATGAGCGATTGTTAAGCAGCTTCGCTGAGCCTGAGCTACTAAAGCCTCGAGACAGAGTGACAAGCAGTAGAGGAAACATTTACACGGATAGAACGGCTTGTTTGGATGACGCCCCCCTTCCTCCTTGTCGCCATAGGCAAAATGAGAGAGGTGATTAATCAGGTTGTTAGCATGTTTGATGGAGAGGAGAGGAGAAAGGAGAGGAGGAATCCATGTGCTGAGAGGACAGTGTGAAAGGTAACAAAATGGAGAGGAGCTCCGCTGCTGTGATTCATCAGGGGTTACTGATCCTCTGGGGAACAATAATTTCTCAAGTAACAGGCCTTGATTGCAATAATGTCCCCATAGCAACTATTATCTTTAATGACTATTATTATGACTGTCATAAAATGGAGACTTGAGCAAATGTTATTTAAGTATGATATTGCGCAACTGCACCTTTGAATGATCAAATCCTTCTTTCAATTTTGAAATCTTGCAACTGTAAAAAACAGTAGAAACATTTTCAAGCACTGCAGCTACTAAATAAACAAGGTGCTCAGTATTGATGATTGATTATAGTAGTTTATAGTAATAGTCAATGAATATGGGCTCTTGCTCTGTGTGCTTGGGAACAATGTATTGAAATGGTTAATTGGTTTATTGTCCAATAAAATCACAAAAGGTTGAGACTTACATTTGGGGACTCTCTGCACTTTCCTCTTAACCTCGCCACCACCTGAACCACCACAACCATCCTCGTCATCACAGTCGCCGCTGTAACGCCCCTCTGCATCTCCACTTCCTGTTTCAATTTGGTCCAATGTCCCCAGTTTAGGAATGCTCTTTCCTTGCAGCAGCTGGTTATGAAAAATAAATACACAGAAATAGACATTTATAGATTTTTCACAGAAGATTACAGATTTATTTAGGTGGATTGGTTTATTTTTCCACATATCAAAGGGTGTTTACTGCTGTAAGAAGCATTATATACACAGTGTTATTTATCATATTCACATTTAATATTCACAGTAGGTTACAGTGAACAAGGTCCTCTCATGGCAAGGGCAGTTCACATGCTAATATAAATAGTAGAGTATTTTATATACATCTTAAAACATATCTTGAGGGAATCTATAATATTCAAAATATATAGTTTAATTCCCATGTTTCTGATCATTCAGAAAAAAATTACCCTGACATAATATACACACTTAGGCTGGGAATGCATGTTTGTGAGCACCATGTTTATGAACTATGAGCATCAACAATTACCCTGAATATCACCATGCTTAAATTAATCTATACTATGAATTACATGAAGCTCACCCCACTCAGCAGGAGTGGACTGCAGGGCATCTAAACTTTCTGCTGTATTGCAATGCAGCAAATTCTCAATCAAATACTTTGTGAACTCAATGCCAGGGGAAATGCATACGCTAATTGGCACATTTAAATTCATGATGCGTTACTGGAAACAAGAGGGAATGCTTTGTGTTGATCAGAAAGGTAGTGTCTATAGTCCAGGCATTACAGTCCAGGAGGTAGATTTCTGGTCAAGGGCTCAGTTTGTGGAGTTCAAAGGCTTTAACTTCGTAACTTGAGCTTTTAGATTCAGTTATTTACAGATTTCAAAAGAGACAAAAGGTTAAGATGTAGGTTTAAATATATCTATGCGAGTGAGAGGAAGCTGTGCTATTTTCGTTCACACATAATACATAAATCATCTCCATCACATGACCTTCAGTCAAGTAACAACTTTATTCAGTAGAGAAATCACTGAGGAGTTGACTTGAGTTCAACTGATTTAAAGCTTTGATTATTTGAAACATTTTCTAACTCATTAACTTGACGAAAGGTGTGGTTTCTGTTCCCAGTTCAATCTTACGAATGTATTTATCATGCACACACTGACACCAGCAACTAAAATGAAAGGATATGTTTGTTTCTATTCTATATTTTTGTTATTGTCAACAAATCCCATAAAATAACCAAAACCAACAATGAACTGATCATATTAACAAGCCTAATCTGTGTAGTCAAAGCTAATACAGCTTATTCTGCTGTGCCATAAACCTCCATTGTTCTCATAAAGCTATTAAAAAGTCATCAGTAAACCACACTGTTGCCCTGGGTGACATGTTCTTTCATTATAATTAATATGGGGCTGTAGTTTATTTTGAGTCTGTACTACACCATCCTTCTGCCTTAAATACCCACTAGCGCACCAAATCTGCTGTTGAAAGTAGTCCCTAGCAAATGCAGTATTTACTCCTGTTTAAGAAATGTTTGTTAAAAACCACAAAGCCTGGCTGTTTGGGAAATTACTGAAACTTTTTTGAAAATGCAACTACAGTGTTTCACTACCATTGCCTTGGAGGTGTAGCCTGTCCCAACAATGGTACATCCTGCACCTCCTAAAAGAAACAACTAAAAACAAATGTAACTTATACTTTATACTGGCAGGATAGGATTGCATGTGTTATGTGTGTTGCATAGACCTTATATGTAGTGTTGTAATCAGGTACATTAATGCTTTTAATGCTGCTTACCAACTTAACCAACAGAAGCATCAAGAACTAGCTAATCAGAGGCTAGAGAGTAAAACAATGTATTAATAAATAAAAAAAAGAGTAGGGCGGGTCTTAGCAGAACATTCTCCATCCTTGTAAATGAAAATTTGCAAACAGACCAACAAACCACCACTTTTAAGCTGTTGGACATAAAACAATCACATCAGTTGAGAGAAAGCTTTTTGAATTGATTTTACTGTTGTTTTAACCAGGCTTGGCAGATTTGATATCTTGACTATGTGTCATTTGTAAACAATTACAGTTATTAACACTTTACAATTGACAGTTCTGCTACATACACACTTAGATTTTTTATATCTTCAGACTGAGTGAAGGAGAGACAGACAAAAGTGAGGACCGATTGTAGGATGTAATGGTGTTGAAAGAACAACAAGGAGAAAGTAAATTTAAAAGGAAAAAGGTGTAACTGACTCAGGATTAAAGGAAAAAGTTTAAGAAGGAAAGAGACACACACATGAAGCAGCCCAGGCATCTGAGAGACTTGGACAAATTTAAAGCAGGAAGCAGAACAAACTGTAATCTTACACCTCTATCTAGATTAATAACTGTAAATATTTTTAAAATCACATACTGTTATCAAAAATATCCAAATGTAAACTAAAGGACATCCCAACAAGCAAAGCACAATATTAAAACCTGCTATGAAAGGACATATCTTTTCATACAGGCACAAAGACTTTGTTCAGCAGTCAAAGGTTGTAAATACAGCACTAAAATTGACCACAAAATACTGAATTATCATTGATCTGACTTTTTCAGCTGTAACTGTCACCTTAATTTGGCTTTAAGTTTGAGCACATTATTTCACCATAGGTCAGTTTTGCTATTTTTGTTCTGTTAAAAAACATTGATCTATATTAAGGACCATACAGACGGTGTCATTATGGAGTTTTTTTTTTTAAGATGGAGACTGATTGTTGTATCTATTATCCACTGTGTGCACACATTTCAGCTCAGTATAAAGAAATATGATGACACTGTCAACCCCACATATCCATAAAAGTATTCATTGTGAATAGGTCATTGATTGAAATGTAAAAATACTTTCAACATAATCCATGGATCCAAGTCTGACCAAAACCCATATGCTGCAGTGTCGCTTGATGTGTAAAAGGCAATACGTGTATGAGACAATATTAAAAATTAACATTGGTCCCAAATTCACCAACTTGGACAAATTGTTCTATAGACACCTTGCGGCACAAATACAAACCTTCATTATACGGCATTGCCATTGAACCGCTGGCAACTGCAATTCTTGGTATACAAATTGGTGACTGTGTCCATACTTTGTCTCTCTATGCAGATGATTTATTGGCATACCTCTCAATTCCAGAAAAAATCTATCCCTGCACTGATCGATACAACGAGAGAATATGGAAACAATTTCTGGTTACAACATTAATATAAACAAAAGTGTTGTAATGTCTCTTAATGCCAGAGCTAATGTTCAATCTCCTGGTACCATACTTCAGTGGAGCCTGAATCACATCACATACTAAGGATTCAAAATTCCAAATGAGGAGCAAAATACATTATCTCTTAACTAGACACCATTAGTAAAATATACAAAAAATAAATACATTGTAAAAATACCTGTATCTTTTCCAGATGTTATCAATTCCAATCTCAAACTATTGTCAAACAACTCAGCTCGTCTCACCCAGCTTATACAGAGAAACAAACCACCCAGGATAAAACTGACAGTATTACAAAGACCTTGAAAAGGGTGGACTGAACGTCTCTAATAGAATAATTCTACTAGGTAGCACAAATTAGAGCATAAACAAACAAATTTAAAAAAATTTGAACAACATCAGCTAAATAAGTAGAAATTGGAATCAGCACCATACATCACTTCTTTAAATTCTCTCCTGGTTATAACCACAAACCCAATTATTGTCCATACATTTAAGACTTGCCAAATAGTTCAGAAGAAACCAGGTTATACTCAATCTATTTATTACAAATAAATACATAAATACAATCACAAAACTATGGTTTACAAAAGGTATCAAACTTTTGGGAGTTGTTTAAAGATGAAGCCCTTCAGACTTTTGAAATGTTTTCCTCTCAGTATGGACTACCCTGCACTCACTTTTTGAAATACCTTGAGGTGAGGAACCTTATCATCTCAGAACAAGATGGGCATCTACAATCATTGTTGCTTTTAGATAAACAGGGAGTAAGAGGTTTTATATCGTAAACCTACTCAGGAACTTTTCAAATATGGTAAGTGTAAGAAGTGAAATGCAAATGGGAAGAAGTCATTGAGAATGCTTTTCAAGAAGTGGAAAGTGAAGTCCAGTATTTCTCTTTTAACACTAGATATAAAATTATACCTATACTCCTGTCAGACGAAAGCCTCAGTATTCACAATTCTACCCAAGATGTAAATTGTACATTGATACATATTGTATGTTCTGGGCCTGCCCATGTCTAGACTCATATTGATCAATATGAGAATATGAGACTCAATGTGCTTAATGACATCACAGGAATAACCATCCCAACAGAACCAAGATTACCCCTACTGGGCAACACTATGATAAAAAGTCAATAAAAACAGACTAAAATCTGTTAGAATTGCCTTTATCACAGCCAACAAATGAATAGCCATGGAATGGAAAGATGAACATCCACCTACATCTGTTAGACGTACTAATGAATTAGCTTCATGTGTGCCAAATGAACAGATAATGTCCATAAAATAGTACTCCTTTTATATTCAAATAAGTATTGAATCCAGCTGTCATCTGTGGGTCAGACATGTTTGTTTTATAGTTGTTTTTTATTTTCTTTTTATCCCACTCTTTCAACTAAATTGATACACAAGGGCTATTGCTTATTCCCTCTCTGCAACTATCTTGTTTTCTGATTTAAAAAAAAAAAAAATTTTAATACTACTTTAATCAGAAGTGAAATCTGTATGTATGTATGTATGTGGATAATAGGGTGTGGGCTTCAGGGGATGAGGGGTGGGTGGTGGTGGGAGGGAGGGAGAGCTAGGCTGATCTGGCATCTATGTGATTATATTTTTGTACTTTGTTGCATTATTCAGCTCAAAGGCTGTTACAGTATGTTACAAAATATAATGTTGAAAAAAAATGTCTGTAATCAAAGACTGAATCTATGTAAACATCAGAGATTTCAGTTCAGCAGTAAGTGATGGGAGTACAGCCTTCTGAATTTTAAACAGACTTTCATGTCTTTATCCTCATGAGTCAGTAAAATCTGCTTTCACATAAATTACACATGAGAAAACCTAAGCATGTTGATTTGGTTTGGTTTGTTTCTTGCAGATGACACAATTTGCACCAAACAGTAATTCATTAACAAAACCTTAGTTTTTCGCAGAAATCTCATTTGTTCTGAAACATTTATGGTTGATCAAATCTGTCAATCAGCAGGCAACTCAATTCTTTTATTTTTCAGGGCCAGGGGAGTAACTGCTCTGTGTTTAATTGTATTGAACAGCTGTACTGCTCTTTCTGACACACACTGAAGGAAGCCTGAATAGCCTAACTGTGTTATTAGCCTCAGTTCTGTGAATGACGTGAGGCTTTGTCTAACACTGGCTGTGAGACAGGTGCACTGATTTCATACAGTGCTTCTCCAAATGAGAAACTGCTCTGAGTGGGCACCCTTGGGGCAAGCCTCTGGCTGTTCTTTCAGTTTCTGGAGAGTGACAAACAAATAACACCAATTACTCCTTCCACAAACAAAACTGCCCATGGCATAATAAATCAAATCAAATCATCGAATCAATCTTTATTTATATAACACATTTCATACAGTGGCTGTTGCCAAATGTGCTGACCAAAAGACAAGGCAACAAAAACAAAAGCAAACAGAGGTGAACAAAAGCACAAAAGTGCAAAATAACTGACAGGGCACCTCAAGTAAAAGCCAGGATAAAGAGATATGTCTTTTTATAAAAATCCCACAGAGGTGGAGCTCCTCTGATCTTCAGGCAGACTGGACCACAGTGGCTAAAAGCTGTCGCCCCATGTGTAATGAACTTCACTACTGTGCACTTAGTATGCTTTTTTTAACATGGTCATCCCTTACTAATTGGTAATTTATTTTCTTTTAAAACGGCCAATTAAGAGCTAACACTACAGGAGATAATAATGAACACATTTTCTGCCAATCCTTTCAGTTTGCTGGTTAATTTACTGTTGCTGTTGTTTACCGTCAATACAAATTCTAACACTTTCTCCATTTGTTTCACATTAAAACACCTCTAATTGGTATTATTCACAGTGAACTAGACTTGCAATGTATGATCTTGGTCTTCAGGATTTGCAAACCGTCAGTACAGCATTGAAGTCAACTGGCGGGCACTGCTCTGGTAACCAATAACAGGTATTTGGTGTGCTTATCCAAGTATGTTTGAGTCATTATTGTGTTGACTTTGCTGATCTTGGGCTATTTTGTGCCTTAAATGGGACGTAGTTTTCCAGGTCTATATTTATATTCTGAGGCTCTGCTGGAAAATCTTTACATGATTTACAGTTTTTAAAAATTCTTTATCTGATACTGGCTCTTCATGCAGCCTCAGTTCAGCCTCTGTTTGAAACAAGCGGTTTTGGCTCCTGTGTCTTCAAGGCTTCCAGAAGTTGCCTCTCAGCAGACTACTGGTGGTACCACAGGCTATGTAAACAAAATGTAGTGGCAGGATTTCACCTCTTGTCAAAATGGAAAGCTCTTAAATACATCGATACATGTTCAAGCCTGAATCCAATCTGAAAAGTGCGAGTGGACAATGTGAACAACCATAGCAACACGACTACATAACAGACGGTTGTTTGCGGGTGAACAATATGATGTCATCACAAGGAGGAAGTAGGGGTAACATTGCAAACGCAGTGTTCAGAAGCCTTGGCTATTGACTTGCTGGAAGCATTTTACATTTTTAAGTTTTGGAACTTTGACCATTTAACATTATAACAGTACATAAATGACAGAAAAATCACATAAAGTATAACAAGTCGCCTTTAAGTCTGTCTTTTGATTGACTCATTTTTCTTTTTCTTTTGTGGACTTTGCCAATAGGTTCCATTGATATCCCTGCACCGAGTGCAGTTTTCACTGAGGAGTTACGGCAGTGACAATTTTACTGTCAAGAAGAATTAAGGAAAAGGGGTGCATCTTCGAACTCCTGGAGTTAAGTACTTTACTCTCCTATCCTACCTTGACTTGGGTAATAATTCTCAAACGTGGCAGAATATAACAGAGAGGATAAGGATAACAGATTAAAAAAATGTGTGTCGATAGTCTGTAGCTTTCTAATTAACTTTTAACATTTGCTCTTGTGTGTTAAGTCTAAAACAAGCATTCCAAATTATCTATATAGCTTGTGCAGTCACAGGCTTACAGCAGTTCAGAATTGGCTTTAGCTTACAAGTAACTTTAAGAAGCTCGTCTAAATGACCCGAGTGCTGATTCGCCTCTTATAAAGTGTAAAGTTAATGCTCGGGCAAATGCAACAATTGTAGTCGTGGCAACCGCTGTGCAGTAAGTAAACATTCCATCAGTTGTCCGTTGGAGTTCCTGTTTGATCAATGGGAGGAAACACACTCAGTGGAGAAAACTGCTGAGCTTCTGCTGTTTGCTGTTAATAATAATGAGTATAAACAAGCGATGGCCACAGGAGGCAAGACACGAACCAACTGGATGGGGAGTGAAAATGAGGAAAATTGTTTAAAAATGATTAGTGGAGTGCCACACTAATAAAAGCCCCAGCTCAACACCGAAACTGTAGGAGGGACATAAAACATGATATTTAGCACTTTAATGCAGGCAGCCTCTCTTAGTCTCGAAAACACACACCATTCAAAAATAACATCACCATTCAGAACAAAAGAAAAAAACTATGTTGTATATTTCCATTGTTCACTTGACACAACAGTGCAGCACTCTATGTACTGCCAACTAACATGATTAATAGACCCTAAATATGTTGTTTCATTTCATTTCTTTCTTTTATTTCATTATTTGTCACTTTTTAGATCTTATTCCAATTTTTTTTTAAATAACTTCATCACTTTTTCTATTTATCTATTTATTGATAACACAATATATTCCTTATTACAACACTGGTTTTGTGTATTTACATGTTCTTGAAATCAGCTATGGCCTCTTTGGAGTTGTAAAACTTTTTGTTTCAGACTTTTTTTTATATTTATGCATAATCTTATCTTCTATAGTCAACTCCACTTCACACCTGAAATACCCCAAAAAATCTCTCCTCGAGGTCCAACTTATAAATTTCTAACTTCACTGCTGCACACGTTACAAAAACAATTCTTCCTTAGGAAATCCCAACAAAGAATGTGGTATGTGAAGTCTCAAAGATTTGGCAAGGGAACCGAGGCCGGGCCTAACTTTTATCATTGCACCATAGAGAGGTTTCTGACAGGCTGCATCACAGTATAGTAAGTATATGATATGGCAGTTTTCCCTGTAGAGGACTGGAAACTGCAGCAAAACACTGTAAAGGCAGCATCAAAAATTTACTGGCACAGACCCGCTATGGTTCTATGATATCTTCATTACCTGATGCATAAGGAAAGCCCAAAGCATCATCAAGGACACTAGTCATCGAGCCCACACACTATTCTCACTCCTGCCATCTGGAAAATGCTACTGGAGCATTAAATCATGCACCACCCGTTTCAGAGACAGTTTCTTCCCACAGGTAGTGAGAATAATGAATAGTACCCACACACACAAATATGCACACACAGACACAAAAGCTGCATCTATGATGTGTATAGTTCTGTGTTTGTGTGTATTTTGCGGTATCACTTAATTATACTGCCTATTGCATTTTATATTCCCTCTCCAAGGTTGATAGTGCCAAAGTACAAGAACTTTATTACATTTTTCAACACAGATGAACTTGATCTTGGCATCTGCCTCAGGAGTAAACAAACTGAGGTAGGTTAAAAAAATTAAAAAAAATTTAGTACTTTAGATGTTTTATGCTTTCATCATATGTGTTTTACCTCTGGATAATCATCAGAAAAATTCAACCATGCCATTGATTTCAGAGTGTTTAACGCAATATCAGAACAGGAATAAAATACAGTACAAAACACATAGAAAATTCTCATTGTACAACCATCTAATGTACTGAAATTTTCATCTAGGTTGCACTCAGTTCATGACCTCAAGCCATTAATGCATGTACTTAAGCTGCATCTACGTACAATAATGGAACAAGGTGAGGGCCATGTTACTCATGTTGCATCATCACGATATTTATCCTGCTTACACAACAATTTAGTCTGCTTTTCCACCACAGAAAAAAGCAGATCTTGTACCAAAAAAATGCCAAGAATTCAGACTTTTAGATTTACATTCAGTGACAAGTAATAGCATACAGTTTGTACGGTTAATTAAAATCTACACTGTACATTATGGCATAAGGTGTGTAAAGTAAATGTCCTAAATAGGTGCAGGGTGTCAAGTGGCAAAATGAATCACACCTTTGGATATCTAAGAGATGAATCGAGTTCTGCGTCGGTTTTTAAACTCATTAGTATTCTCTGAACCCGTTCTACCATCAGTAAATAGAGGGTGGAGGAGAGATCTTACAATGATCATATTTGCCAGTCAGAGGAGAAAAGTGTCAGGATGTGAGTCGGCTCCCAAGACACACACTGTCATTTTCCATCTCCCTCACTGCAGCAGCAGCACTGACAGGGTGTTTATTCGGACCAAGTGCAGCAGCAGCAGCTTGACAGCAGGTCAGTGAGTGTGAGGCCAGTTCAGAAATTATAATATAATGTGAGTTGTTGAATAATGTTATTGTTCAAATCACAACACAACATTCGGCCAATTTCAAATGTAAAGCTGGAAATATCTTCTTTTTTTATTGCAAATTAAAAGAACGAAATGAATAATGAATTGATCCCACTAACTTTTGTTTATGTAGCCAAAGCCTGATATTCCTCTGTGCCATAGAGCTCATCAACAACAAAAGCATTTCACTGGGTGACATAAATGTAGATAGTAGTTTATTTTCAATCATCCCACATACATCTTCCTGCTGTCATGAATGCTCACTAGAACACTAAATCTGTATTAATCCACTGCTGAAAATAGTCCTCAAGAAAAGCAACATTTTCAAACTGAAATATTGCTGTACTGTCTTCATAAGAAACCAATGGGCTTGGGGCCGAGAGGCACAGAAAGGGTAGAGAAGTCAGTAAATATTGCGAAATTGAATTTTCATGCCATATGTGAGTTGCCATGAGTGGATAAAGGAGGAAATAAAAGAAAAAAAGTTCAGTTTTTCATTTGCTATGGTTTTCATTAAAGGTTAGTAAAATGTATTTGTTAATATACAAAATATGTTACTTTGTGCATTTTGATATTATTGCATTGCATTACATGTCTGCCAAGACCATTTTTGCTCTGAGAAAATAACACCGTACATTTATTACATGTAGATGTATTTTTTAGAGAAAATGTTAAAATGTTAAAATGTATATTACTCAGATGTGTTCACGCAATGTATTTAGTTATTGCAATATAATAATCATAATCAGTTGCATTCAAATCCTACAAAGAGGATTATGCTGCTGCTGCTCAAACTGTTTTAATTATGGTTACACACATGTAATCAGTTAAGATAAAGTTGTTATCTACAGGTATGCAGCTTAGCTGGATTGTCTTTTAATGGTTTTATTTACTGTGTAATGAATGACATAATGAGTGTGGGTTTAAAAAAAGGTTATTCTGAAGGTTTTGTCTCCAATTATGCCTCACTTGCACAGTCCTGAGGTATCCGACTTTACAGATTCCTAGCATAGTGACATGAATTCATTGAACAAGCTGAATTAGTCATTCTCAGCATGTGGTGTCATGTGAAATATCTCTTTAAATCGACAGGATAATTGTTATAACTGAGATTTTCTTATCTACTAAACTGAACATATAAACTTAATAACTATAAACAGTCAGATGTTAAAATGTTGTACATGCACATTTTGGAGCAAAACAAATAACATGTGAATATATTCTCAGTGTTAATCTTTTGGACTAAGAGGAGAGGGGACATGAATAATTCACAAGCAAAACTGCTGGTCAACCACCACATCAATGAGTGGTAAATAATTCAGCCTGTAGACTGGGTGAGGAGCTGCCTGCCCCTGATTATGATTGAGAGACACAGGGACAGGACCTACTTATAGATTCTTGATGGGTTTTACCACATCAAGAGGAGAGGACGGGCAAGGAGGAGAGGAGCCAACAAATAATTCATAGGAAAGAGCTGCTGATGAGCAAGATGATGAAATCCAGAGTTTGTACGCTCAGACTGCATGATGAATTTGTCAATAGCTGCATTGCTGTTTTGTGTTTTCCTGCAGCCTCGGCTATGGAATAGTAATGATACATTTCCATTTGGTTCTAGAGAAATTGGGAACAGTTTCTGCACTTCAGTTAGTCAAGGTCAGGGGCAAAATAAATGGAAATGGTAAAGAACATTTCTGATATGTAGATGAAAAACATGAAAATCAACATTTGCATGGACACATCACTGTTTCCCTCATAAAAATAGCCAACAGTGTCTTTTTTTAAAGGTAACAGAATTTCACCTTTTTACCTTTCATCCATATTTCAGTGTGTACTTCCCTCTCTCTCTCCAAGCACTGAGACAACCTGCCATTCATGCACACGTGTACTTTAAGGTAAGTTTTGTCCAATTAATAAAGTGCACCAACAGTGATTTACAGACCAAATTATGCCAGATATACCCAGATATGCACACAGCTACTCATGTGTACCATGTAATGAGTGTGTGCACTGGTATATGTAATTGATATTTTTGCCGGTCATAAACTGAGCTGCCATTAACCCCCCACACACACCCTCCCTTACACCTAGTTTTCCGCTACCACGCATACGTTCAATACATTTAAATTTCAAAAGAATCGTTATTTAACTCTTGTTGCATCTTAAATTACAGGCTTCTGAACATAACCCACATATCCTGCTCAAGCCCCAGTTTTACGCTGTCCCTGAATTACAGGACTACCACTTTCTGGGACTCTACATTGTTTATTCTATTCAAAACATGCCTGTGTGTCTAATAACATCTGTGATCAACAACATTAAGACAGCAAAAGAAGGAAATATGAGGGCTGAAAATTATTAAATGACAATTCAGGTCATACACACTTCCTGACACTTTTGCCGTACTTCAGCAGCTAATGAGATGCCAATCAGAGGTTTTTGCAAATCAAGTCCCAATGAGATGATAATGCAAACTAGACTCAAGGACTGTGAACACACAAGCTGTTAAATGAATCATACCAGATGTACAACAAAAAGGTCTTAGACTCTCAGACATAACATCACATGTAAGACCTTCCTGTTCTTCAGTTTTGAAC
This sequence comes from Scomber scombrus, assembly GCF_963691925.1. NCBI lineage: Eukaryota > Metazoa > Chordata > Actinopteri > Scombriformes > Scombridae > Scomber > Scomber scombrus. The sequence continues at coordinate 24,264,804 of NC_084970.1, forward strand.
TATTTTAGATACCACATTGACTAATTACACCTCTTCAAACGCATTTCCTGCTTTAGAAAACCTGGGCTCAAGAATATAAGTAGAATACTTGAGACAGCAGGGAGTCTTTGTATGAGGGCCTGATGAGGTGTTTTCATCATGGAAGAAAAAATCACTCCCTACCAACAAGTCCTCATACCAAAATGAAAAACTAGGTTGATTGGCATTGCCTTCCAAAACAGGTCATATGCTCATATGTCACACTGACCTCCTACCCAAAAAAAGACCACTCACACCAGGTGGTATTTTTGAAGGATTTCTGGAGAATGCTTGACTTCCATCATTTGTCAATCTCATGGAACTTCCACTGAAACAAAGAGACCAATCAATCGATTTGTATGTGATTCACATCCAGACGCATCCCGTCATGTTTTTATGCTTTGAGTGTTTTTCAAACAATCTCAGAAATCTGCTACTCTTTGTCTGCTGTGAACTTATAACCAAATACCCATAATCATATATCAAGCTCCCGATTTCACAATGAGCTTTTTGGCTTCATGATAGGCAAATATAGAAAATATATATAGCGCCATAACGATTAGTTGATTAATCCATTAGTCAATCAACAAAAAATGTATCTGCAACTATTTTGATAATCTATTTATGTGCAAGCTGATTTACTAACGCAGCGCACTGAGGTTTGCGTCTTTCAACTGTGCAAGATAGTACGCGCTGTCCATTTAGTACGTTTGACATAATGAATATGCAATGTGGGGCGTTTTTACCCCAGTGTAAAAAATACAGGGAGGAGAAAATGCAAATATGTTATTTAGCACACGGAGTGTGATTTACCAAACTCAAAGGTAATTTTTCTGACGGAAACTGTGTCTATAAATAATACCTTTGAAGGACAGGTATTAACCGGCTGCTCACTGCGCACAGATGACTTCTGTTACTGTAGAGAGGAGGAGACGGAGGCACAATGACAGAATACGCACAGGACGGAGTTTTTCCACCTGTGTTAATATTTTGGAGTGGAATATTTTTGGTTTTACTAACAGCATTGACTTTGTCACAAATACTCTCCCATATGTCGGTTTTTCTTGTAATATTTGTTTTTGTTATAACTCAATATATTTGTTAACCTCTTCCACTAGAACCTGATCACATTTCATTTTGCGCTTGCAGCTTTTCTGCTCGTCCAAACTCTCCATTAAGACACGCAAAACCCTCATTTAAATACTGCTGTCTCCACCCTGTTGCACCTGTTTTCATTTATGCAGTTATTCTTAATAGATCACCCGCAAAACGCACGCAAACGAAACGCGCAATCTATTGCACTGCACATGCAATTTAGTACCCTTTATTTGGGATCTTAGTAAATCAGGCCCTAAGAGTGTTAAGGAGAAAACATTCATAGTGAAAAATGATTGTGCAAATCGGTGCATGATGTAACTGAGCTTACAAGTACAACAACAAAGCAAAGAACTTCCCTTTGAGAATCAGTCTGAGCCAATTAAAGAGTGTAATTTGGCTTGAGTACACTCACAATCTCGCTACAATTAATTTTTTGGTTATGTGCATGTTGAATTATCATAAAACCCAAACAGAGCATTCCCTACAGCAATAAACAGCTAACTGAACAAAAGATCTGGATGGTTAACATCATGACACCAAACAGACAAAGCATGTCTAAAATATGTTGGTTTTTTTAAAGAAAAAAAAGAAAATCGTTTTAAACAGCCAAAAGAACTGATAATTAGCTCTGTATGTCTTTGTCCCTCAAAATATTAACAGCTCAAGCAACATTTGGCGACCTCACAATGTCTTTTTACAATAGCCATTAGTTGGTTTTGTTCAAAGTGGCTTACAGGCAGCATCGTGATAGAAAACACAGAGAATAGCAAAGAGAAAAAAACATGTTGTACATCAGCTTGATATAAAAATCTGTTTAGGCTACATCGTCTTTTCATCTCATGCTGCTTTTGCTGAGTAAATTCTGTAAATGTTTTCATAAATATTTACATTTCGGTGAATTCACAGTCAGTTGCTTTTTAAGGACAACTGACAGCCAGCCAGTCAGTATTATGTAGATGTTATTAAGATGACATTATTTACAGAAGATTAAACACTGCCTGTAAAATGGCAGATTTTTTATTCCATTCATACCAAACACTCCCTCTTATTCATGCATTAATAAACTACTTCTATTCTTTTTCCAAGTAGACTTAGAAGATATGCTCCTGGAGAAAACCAAGGTCAGAACTTTTTGGCAGCAATCATGCATCTGCTCTGTTATTGTTTTTGAATTGTTGCACAGCTTCTTCAAAAATTCAAGACACTGTGTGCAGACTACTGTGCAGTTGCTGAATAACAGAATACCATTTCAGACTTAGATACACCATTACTGCTGCAATGCAAAGATTTTTGTACAAGCTGTGAATCTGAAAATCAAATGCATGTATTTTCTTTCTTTCTTTCTTTTGGTACCAGTCAGACTTATATCAGTTAGTTTCTTCCAACTAGAGATGTGCCTCTCAATGAGGGAGTAAACTGATAATGAGCTACATATCATATGTTGTGCTTGAACGTCATTTTGCATCACTGTTTGTGACAGCACTAACGCATTCACACAATATCACAGCTTTAAAAACAAAACAAGGCAAGTGTAAGGAAAAATGTCTCTTATTTTAGACATAAAATGAACTTTGAGAAGAAAAAAAGAAAAACAAACAGACAAGAAGGAAAAGAAAAATCTGAAAGAGAACAAAAAAAAATCCAACATGTAACGTTTTTCATCACATAAAAGGTATAGTCAGGTATACTCACATAGGTTTACTTCTCAACTACAGAAATAATAACTGACAATTTAGTTTGTTTACCTGCTGTGTTTCCAACCATCACTGATGCAACCAAACCTTTAACAGTGTCAGAAAACACTTAAAAGGTGAATGTAATTGTCATCTAGTATCAAATTGGCAGGGATAGCAGGTCTGTAGAAAAGGCCCCAAAGTTACAGGGTTATTTAGAGTTCATTCCTGTTGTGTGCCTTTGTGTTGTGTTTGATGTTAATTCAGGGTGGTGATATTGTTGAGGTGGGCCAGCCCACGTGGTGGGGTTGTATCTGAGGAGGGGTGTGCACTTTAGTTTCAGTTAGGTTAAAAGGTGTGCAGTGCAATGGCTTCAGTACCAGTGATCTGTGCGTGAATGAAAAGTGAGTAGTTTATCTGCTGTATTACTAGTATTGTATTTCGTTATGTTGATGTAACTGGAGATAAGTTTGTTAGTTAATGTGGAGAAGAGGTCAGAGTTTAATTGTCCGCAATGGCCAGCTCCATGCATGCTAGCTAACAGTCTGGCTAATCAGACCTTGCACTTCAGGTTAAAATATATCATATAGAGTCCAAACTATGTTTACACATGTGTTACCTGTTGAAGTGCCGTTAATAGTGTGTTGTGATTTCGCTGGAGTACAAATTGTTTGATGTGGGGTTTCGTTTCCATTCCGAAATTAAAGCTAAGGCTAATTAGCCACCGGAAGTGACGCACTGACAATGATTTCACAATAAGAGCATCCAGCTGTCACGGGAAGTGGTATGTCAGCATTAGCGGTAGCTTGACACAGTGTAAATGAGCCGGAGAAACCTGTGTATTGAGTGTTTGGAGTATATTTCTGTTTCCTTCTAGTGTAAATGTGCAAGAGAATTGTAAGATTGTAATCATTTGATTACCTCCTTTGGTTTAATTACTGTTAGTTGATATTAGGTTGGTAATATTATTTACATTACTTCATGTGTGTAAGATTAATGTATGGATATGTGGTTATCCTTTATTGAGTTGTATTTGTTATTCTTTCTTTATAGAGAAACCACACAATCACAACTGTAAGATCCAGCTGTTCTGGAAGCTCTGTATAATTACCTGCAAAGAAGAAGTAAAGAGAGTAAACTGCAGATCGGCCTCTCTGTTCTTTATTCCTCCATACTCTGGAAACGGCCTTAAGTGGTGTTCTGGCCGACACTCCTGTGTGAACTCAGTAATATAATCAGAACTAGCACCCAGCTAGAGCTTCTCTTCCCTACAAGGTCCAATCCTGTGTTTTGGATATTAGCAGTGGGGCTGTCTTTTGTGCTGTACCTTAAAGCTGCTATGATCAATCTTATTATATTAACTATGGATCACATGATTGTACATTATGAAAAACGTCACTCATAGTGATGACAATCATCAACTGACTGCAGTTCCAACTTTGTAGCATCTTGCAGGTCATTGTTTTGGTGTCTAGCTCAAAACTTTACTGTTTTTATTCAGTCTAACCTTTCATAATGTTGTTTCCACCCACAGGCAACAGAAAAGTACTAAAATACACTGTGCATGACCTGCAGAGCATCCAGCTGCAGACAGACAAAGTTAGCTACTAGCTAGTGAAGACAGTGGAATGGCATTAAGGATCTGATATTGCACTCAGGACTCGCCATAAGGTGATAGTATGTCAGTGTTGTGTTGACAACTTGTTTCTGCTGCCACCAAGAGGCAAAAAAAACACTTAATGCAAGGAAAATGTGCAAACTTTTGCAATTAGACATAGATGTTCTTCAATATATCTTAAAGCTGATGAAATCAATTCAGTTAAATCTTTAGGAAAGCCCCTAATTAATGAGGAAATAGATGATTTTACCAGGATAAATGAGTGGATTGGAGTCCAGAATGAACAAATACTGAAAATACAGAGACAAAAGACATAGATTGTGAGTTATGATACTAATGAACAGGTTGTCATCTGAAAGTAAGCAGATGAATATTGATTGATAATATTGATTTAAAAGAGTTTAAAGTCTGACTGATCTGTATCATAGTGGTTGCAGTAAATCATGTGCAGCAGATAAATAGTTTTTAAGAATTCAAGCACAGAAAATATTTCTCTTTGAGCCAAACATTCACATAACCTCAAGGACATTCAAAGAAGGACATCTAAGATGCAAACAGCAAAAATACACACACACACACACACACACACACACACACACACACACACACACACACACACACACACACACACACACACACACACACACACACACACACACAGAAAAAGATACACAGGGAATGTCAACGAGGAGGATCAGGGGCTCTCAAATGGTTATGATATAGATTTATGTGTTCTGACACCCCACAGATGGTGTGAATTAGTCAGGGAGGGGGTGCCAGCACGAGGTCAAGAGAGATGACCTGGCCTTCAGCCTGCCACTTAGGAAACCAAAGCAACAGACATGCGAAGCTGCTGCTGCAGAGCAACAACCAAGAGGCTGCTACAGCAGCTGTTATTGAGGAAGAGGAAGTGCTGCCGTAAACTGCCTTAATCTCATCATCCTAAAATATAAACAGCACTGAAAGGAGCCTCAGCAGCACAAATGTGCATAAAAGCAGGCTGGTTGACAGAAAAGCTACACAGATTTCGACAAAAAACAGACATTTTGTAAATATGAACACAAACCACAAACCAGATCAAATGGGTTTTTAAATATGTAATGATTTGCTTCTGTGTACCCCAAAGAACAAAGCAAAAACCTAACAAGAAATACTTAAAGGAAAATTATGGCTTATTTCAATCTGATTTATTTCCCATTAATGTGGCCATTGTATTTCTATGTGTCATGCTAATTTAGCTCATTCCATCTCTGTTACAGAGATTTGGGGAATAAAAATTGTCTATCACGCAAAACAATGATCAATGGGGCAAGCTGCAGGGCATCCAACAACTTTCCAAATCAACATGATTTTTTTCATAAATTGCTCAAAAGTTTGTGTCCGAGTCTGAATGAAAGTAAACAATGCTGTCGTGGTATATCTCTATAACACAGCTCGAGAGAGCAAAATTAGAAAGACACATAGGGCCTGATTAACTGAAGATTTGCGTGTGTAAAACGTGTGCAAACTTGACATCACCCGCAAAAAAATGTACAAGCTGATCTACTAACGCAGCGCACTGAGGTTTGCGTCTCTCAACTTTGTAAGATAGTAGGCGCTGTCCATTTAGTACGTTTGACATAATGAATACTTAATATGGGGCGTTTCAACCCCAGTCTGTAAAATACAGGGAGGAGAAAATGCAAATATGTTCATTTAGCACACGCATTGTGATTTACCAAACCTGAAGGTCATTTTGCTGACGGTAACTGCGTCTATATATAATAGGTTTGAAGAGAAGGTATTAACCGGCTGTTACTGTGGAGAGTAGGAGAAAGAGGCACAAATACAGAATACGCAGAGAACAGATTTTTTCCACTCATGTTAATATTTTTGAAAGTGGAATATTTTTGGTTTTACTAACAGCATTGACTTTGTCTCAAATACTCTCCTATGTGCCGTTTTTTCTGGAAATATTTTTTAGCTGTAACTCAATATATTTGTTAACCTCTTCCACTAGAACCTCTGATTCCATGGCATCAAATTTCATTTTGCGCTTGCAGCTTTCTGCTAGTTCAAACTCTCCATAAAGACATGCAAAACCTTCATTTAAATACTGCTGTCTCCACTCTGTTGCACCTGTTTTCATTCACGCAGTTATTCTTAGTACATCACCCAAAAAATGCATGCTAACTAAACGAGCAATCTATTGCACTGCGCATGCAATTTAGTACCTTTTATTTGGGATCTTAGTAAATCAGGCCCGTAGAGGCACAATGGCTATATTTATGGGAAATACATCAGGTTGAAATTAACCAGAATTTTCCTCAATCATGGCGAATTAGCAGATTGCCAAAGGAGACATTTGCCATATGTTTGACAAACAGATGCAATAAATGAAGAAGGGAAAAAATGTATCTATACAGTAAATACTGTACAGAAGTGAAAGAGTCTTACCTGATTGATGTGTTTCAGTTTGTCTATGATTTGATTTATCACAGGATCTGCTCCCTTCACTTTAACTTCAGGGTTCACTGCCTGAGCCTTAATCCCATTGCCCACCACACGGAGGGTGTAGCTGTGAACAAAATACAGAAGACACAGTTGACTATAGGTATGTTCATATATCCTCCAGTCATATTGAGACATAACATGAGAAAAACACTGAAAATGTGTCAGAAAAGAAAACTCGACACTCTCACAATGAGTGAAGTCGAACCTATTTTCTCTTTTGGGAGTAATACTTAAATGATCAATATTCTGAACTCACACAAAAGTGATGGCGTCATTCATTTGTAGGCATGCCCCGGGGTTAAAACAGGATTTGCAATAGGGAAGAAGCATGATTCACCTCTGTCAGCATGTCTGCATGAAAGCTTGTCTCTGCTGCAGCGCTAAGGCTGCACATTACATGTATGCTTTATTAAAGCTATACTGTATATCAAGCTTTTTATGATCTCATTTGGAAATGCAACTACTAAATCACACAGTAAGTACCACTGGACACAACCATTCACTTATGATTTGCACCTCAACGTTTCAATATGCTGCATTAATCCTTGTTTTAAAGCCGTTCATTGTTGTTATAGCTCGGTAATAGGCTTCAGTTCACCTCAAGGCCTCAACACTTTTTCGTTTCAATGCAGTTTGTCAGATGTAACGACCCTGACCATGGCGGCTGGTGAGTGAGCACAATTTACTCACATCTCAATTTACTGCATATCATTTAATCAAACTAGTAGATCAAGGTAAAGTCACTCATTGCTGAAAGATCTGCTGAGCTGTTTGTGTGCGCCGTGTGTGTGTTTGTGTTTGTGTTTGTGTTTGTGTGTGTGTGTGTGTGTGTGTGTGTGTGTGTGTGTGTGTGTGTGTGTGTGTGTGTGTGTGTGTGTGTGTGTGTTGAATGTGGCTCAGCAGTGCAGAACTTCAATATCTGGGTAATGGATAGAAAATTAAAAATAACAGAGAAAAATACATCAGTAGCCTAAATGACTTTTGTAGCAGCTAACACAAATTGGGTATGGGATTTAAGCAATACAAGGTCAAGAAGAGAAAAAAAATTATGAATAAATAAAGTGCAGGATGCGCTGGTGCCTAATTTATTTAAAAGGAAAGGTAGGTGGCAGACTTCCAATTTAGTCAGGATGTCTGGGTCCTTGAGATGTAATTTTGATATTAATTTCCTGCCAATCGGAGCTCCTATATGTGATTAGCTTTGGGAAAATACAGCTGCCATTCAGTGTCCCTTTTCAACTTTTTATCAGCAATTAGTCTGTTATCTCCACCTTTTTTTTTTTACTTATTGGGTTCTTTATTCTGTTTTGTGGCCTTTGTCCTCTCTGTCTGTGCTGTGGCTGTCTTTCTTCTGGCAGCTACGTCAAATTAAATATTAAAGTGAACATTTAAAATCTGTCTACAATAAAAGTGCTTAGTAATTTACAAGAGCAGATGTGCACAAGTTTGTTTTTTATAAAAGATTGTGTTTAGGATTTTTGTGTTGAAGAACAATCAAAGTGGGGGAAAAAACAAAATCTGTGAGAAGTAATTAAAGTAATGGATTATTCTAGTTTCTTATTGGCTCCATTTATGACTCATGCCTTTTAGTTTTATTAAGGCTATATTTTTTATATTTATATATTTTTTTATTTTTTTATATTTTTTTCTGCATTCAATTGTACATTTGCATGGTTGGGGGACCTGTTAGTTGTGTCTTACACATTTCAGTGGAGTGCATAGATTCTATATTTCATTTGGTGTGCGAGGCCAATTTATGGTTTCTGTGTTTTATGCAAGTGGCATCACCATCATCATCAAAGTGAACAAATGATTAAAAACATCTTGAAGATGAACTATATAGAGTATAATGTGAAAAAATGTCCTCATTTCAAAAGCTGGGTTACCTTCAATCAAAACTGAGTAATTTGATCTTCCATAAATGAGGGCAAAGTGCCGTTCTCATGAGAGGGAGTCTGAATGTAAGAGTTTGAGGACATCTTGTGGGTCGAACAGCTGCATTTTGGGTTTCAAAGTAACAGTTATCCCAGTGCATGTTAACACATTCTCAGATTTTCTGATTTAACCTGATTTCTTTCTCTGAATAACTTCTTGTGTGCATGTTGTAAACATACTGATCGATAAAAATCAAAGGGTGGAAGTGAAGGCCCTGTTTGCTCAAGGCAGCAGCTGCCTGCGGCTGGGGGCGGATGTGTTGAGACTAAGCTGCACCTGAACCCTGAATACTGGAGTTATGATCCAGCTGCCTCCAGCCCTGTTTAATCCCTGGACACACCTGCTGCGATTTATTTAGATTGTATGTGCAAGACCTGGAAAAAAGATAGTCTTACTTATTGGGTATGGGTTACTACTATCCACCTATTAAAAAATATTAGATAGATAGAATAGATTTTTTTTAAATTACTTCATCCACTCGCAATTATAGCCTTGATAATCTCATATAGTTATCATGAGATGCCATCCTATGTAACAAATAGTGCCTCTTCATGACCTTTGCTGCAGTCTTCCCTCCTTCCTGTACAATGTGATTAATAGCAGATTGAAGAGATTACATCAGAGCCATCTGTGCCCACTTCCAACCAAAGAAAATGTGTACAGCCACACATCTGGATAAAGGAAGAGTGCATGTTATTGACAAAAACTGTTTTATATTGAGAAAACCATGGACATGTATGAATTTAGATGCATTTAGATGTGGGAAACACACATGAAATATAATTTGCATCTACACACACACACACATATATACACACACACAAGCAACTCGTCTTGCATTCAGTAATCAATGTATTTCATTATGCCACAGGGATCTATAACCTGAACCACATACAATCTCTTCTAACATGCTGCAGGCTGGCAATGCAACATAAAGACTCTTGGGAGGTTGCAACATCAGAAAATAAGGGCCCGCTCCTTAAAAGGTTTCATAGATTAAAAAAAAAAACATTGATCATAGTCATCACATATTCTTCAGGTTGAGTAAAAAGCATACAGTAGCATCAAGCACAACCTACAAGAGGATATCAAACAGCTGAGTGATTGCCTGTGTCTCTGTGGACCAGCAGCGGGATCCTATAATCCATATCCTTCTCCCCAAAGGGATGCTTGGTTTGCATCTCATCTCTGCTCACACTGCTGTTCAGTCCTAGATTGAAAATTTCAATCATTTTATTCTTGGCCCTTATCCCCATCTCATTCGACTATATTTATCTGTAAGTACAAAACCTTAACATTGGGGAGAAAGAACTCTGAGGCCTTGGTTGCTTTACTCCTTGACTTCAGGACAAAGTAGGATTGGTAAGTCAAAGTAATTTACTCTGATCAGGAGAACTATTATTCCTTACATTTCACTGTCTTATCTGTATCACTTCCATTTGGACTTTAAAAAGGACTGGATGACCGTTTGGCTGCACTGACCATCATTATTGAAGAAGATAACAGTGTTCGATAAATAATAAAAGCATTTTGTGCAAATTGTGATTGAAATTCATTACATTCATCATTAAAAACAACGCACACTATTCTGCATACTTTCATTTTAATTTAATATCAATATTTGAAAACTGAGTGTCTCAGTATATTTGTTTCTGTTTCTATTTGTTTTTGTTTCTGGAAGATGTTTATTGATGGCAACTGAACATTCACATCATCATTTAACTATCAGGTCACAGACTGCTCATACTGTTTTCAGTCTATTAGCATACTTCTGCTGCCTTAGAGGTCACACAATCTTTCAATTGTGTATGTTTTTCTGCCATTTAGACATGTTGACTATTTAAAATCAAATTCAGCTTATCTATTAAGTTCATATGTTTGTTTGTTGTTTTTGGGAGGTTTTTTTACACAGTGGTGTAAAACAGTTGGCTGGCTAGATACAGAGATGTGTTTTTCCCGAGAGCACCTTCATCAAAATGTTATGGAGGGAGGATTTCAGTGGCTCGGGAGATGAAGGAGGTAGACCATGCACACTGTTCATGGTTGGCTGAGAGAGAAACAAAGCAGGCCGGCGGTTAGTAGGCTAGAAGGCAATACCTGCCTTCCAGTCGTCACTGAAGAAACGAAAGTCCTTCTGGCTCACTGCCGAGCATGGAAAGAAGCTGGGAGAGCTCACTACTTCAAAGCCGCCTGTTCACTTAAGCTCAAAAGGACAGAAAATACTTCAGGCAGGACAATGGAACATATGCAGTTTAATGTGTAAAATCAACAAGAGGGACATGCTTCAAACAAACATCTGTTTGGTACAATAACCCAGAGTTAATATGGTAATAAAGAAAACAATACACACAGTAGTTAAATAATACACCAAGATTTATATACCTCCCGCAGAGGAAACGTATATGTCTATATTCCAAAATGAGCCTCATGCAATAACTTTATTTTATTATTATGCTTGCTAAAATATTATTGTGTGTGTGTTTTACCCTGTCTGCTTTTTATTGTAGGAGATTTTGTAGGAACAAAAACAAAAAACCTACAGTAACTACACCTTTTTGGCAAAAGAACATGTCACCCAGTGCAGCAGTTCAGCTCACTGACACATTTTCAATAGTTTTTGCACATAGGAATACAATATATCAGGCTTTGGATACACACACAATACTTCAAAGTAGGATAAGAGTTCATTGTTGGTTTGGCTCTGCACATGAAATTTGTTGACAATAAGAACAATATAAAAAGCTGCATCCTCTAATAACAAATTTTTTCATATAAGTTTTTTAATGTATAGTAAGTCAAGACATGTTTTGACATCTGCAGGAATGTCTTTTCTTTTTGTATTTGTGTAAAAATTCTGAATCTGACAAATAAATTGAGTGACAAAACTTTCAAAGACAGGTTGTGACAGTCCGACAGGTTATAATAAGGTGTTTTCATAAAGGATTATTATAATCAGGATGACAAGGTTTACCAGTATGTGTATCTAGAACTGTGTACCTTTAGTAAGAGCTGTGACAAAAAGGATAATACAGCAACAGTCAGCACTGCCTCTGGCAAAGAATTAGCTCCAAACATCACAACTGCCACATTTGTTCCAATTACTAGGAAGCCCTGGGCCTTGAAGTTGTATTGACGTGTGCCAGGTAGACACTATGGAATTAGCCAGACACAGCTGTTTGAGGAAGGTGGCAGTGGTAATTAATATGGTGTGGTAGTTAGGCAGTGGGCAATGGTCACTTTGTGTCAGGAATTCATACTAAACTGAGATGTTGGCACTTGATCTAAGTATATTGCACAAGAGTCTCTTCTGTTGGCAACAGTTGTCTATCTACACAGTCCTAAAAGGGACAAAAAAGGGAAAATAACCTTTTGTACTTGTATTTCATACTGTATATTGACAGTTTGTTGTTCATGCTTCTTTCATAATTTTCCAATAATGTCCTCATAGTTTGCTTGAAAAAATATGTAAGTTAATACTAATTATGGAAAAATTAGTGGCAAAGTTCAAGTAGCACACTTAAAATTATATAATTCCAATTATTAGACTACAGAGTCTTTCAGTGCACAGCAGGTCAGCTGAACATGTAATTATGTGAAATTTGTCTACAGGCAAGTTTCAACATACACCATACAGAGAAAAGTTGGGTTTAAATGGAGCAGTTCCTCCTAGGATATTCCTATTTTCTCTACAATTACTAACAAATAACATAGTTCTTTCCAGGGATCTATTTAGGAATATTAAAAAATGTAATTATATTTTATCTACTTATATGTGTGTTGCCAGTGCAAAAAATTATTTGATACATTTTCTCATTTTTTTACCCACAATATCCACTCTTGGAAATTAAGCATGGATAGCATTTTTATGTTGTAGGTTAAGCACTCAGTGTGGTTTGGTTAAGGTGAGGGAAAGATCAAGGTCTTGAGTTAAATATTAAGTAAGTCAACTCTGACTCAAAGCACAAAACATTTTCCCTCTCACCTTAACCAAGTGTTTCTGTGGCCACAACCTAACCACACATTTGACACAGGACATACTCCAGCAGTGTTAAAGTGCTGTACTCTATGCATTCAAACAACCACCCCGAGCTCCTCCCAGTGACTTCTTAATGCAACTTCTAGATTGGGAAAATTGTTGGCAGTGAGCGTGCAGTACTGCAGGCAGCAATTATGTTTCCTTCAAAGCATATTTGGCAAAGCAAATTAGTAGTATATAAAAATATATTGTAGGAGATGGAATTGAACGATCAAATATCAGCATGTTTATACGAATCAAAGTTGCTTTTCACTTGATCACACTTCTAATTCCTTTTGACAAATGTGTGTGCCCATTCAGACATTGCAGAAACGACACAGCAGTTTGAAAGGGGCACTTTCTGTTTTTTGTTTGTTGTTTGTTTGTTTGTTCATGATTTTTTACAATGTGCAGTGCTTGGGGAAATTACGACAGATGCCTTTTCAAATGGCACGCAGCCCAAAGATCCCTGCAGAAAAGGAGAACAGTGTGAACAGACAGTATGCTTAGACTGCAGGGGTCAAGTCAATACATACACTGAAATGTATTCATCACTTTCTCTCAGTGACAACACTATGTGAAGTATGCTTTGGTGTAAACAGGTGATATCAAAGTCAGCGAGGTATGACAACAACAACAACAACAAAATCTGTGGTATTTCAAATTGGGCACGTGTGGAAAAAACAAAGCTAAAGTTCTCCAGTGTTTTAATGAAAACTGACTGCTGTTTAGCTTTTTTGCACCTTGTTCCTATGGCCTCCAGACTCACCACTTGATAGCCACAACTCTCGAACAAACTGAATTTCTCCACCGTTTTAAACAAAATTTGTATAAACAAGTGTCAGCATATGGTTCAGCACCTCTCTTAACACACATCCCCAAAATGAGACCTACTGTACCTCATGTTCATAAAAATCCATTTTTGAGGTTGTAAAGAGCGTGTTATATTGTACAGATCATTTCCCTAGGAAGCTAAGTGGCTCTGTGTGCAAATGAGCTAATGCATCGTGCGAGCGGTTAATGCCAAATAGATATCAGAAGTCCTCAAATAGCGATGGAACTTTTATAACACCTCTTAAATATTTGAGTTTTATGAAAGGTAATGAGGACAAATGGAAAAGCTGGCTATCTAGGAGGTACAATGGCCTCATAAAACCACATGGTCACCGAAAGAGGGAATTTTTTAAAAATGTTAATGCCCCATAAGGGCAATAATGGCCAGGATTAAACAGATGCAGTAAGAGCAGGGCAGGCAGTAAAAGACTCATCAGAGGTTTTATGATAACAGTGATCAACACCCTCACATTCAAAATAATCTTCTGCTGTATTTTCTTTATAGTGCACACATACATAGTGTATCTGTCCCATCTGTTTGAGAGTTTTAGTTTCAGAACGCAGAAAAAATATCCTGCAGAATCCCGTGCACTGATTTCTTGGTCTCAATCCACTGCAGATTATCAAAATCATCAGTCTGATGAAAAACATTTTTCCTCTCTGGCACAGAACTTTAGAGGCTTAGAAATCATTGCCATCTTCATTCACTGACCAAAGCTTGTCCAAATTTCAACACCTGCTTCATGGAGACAAACATTGACAGGACGATTATGAATTTATTAGGAGTTCTGTAAACATGCATAAACAAATCAACAAGCTAAGAGCAACACCCGTATTCCCAGGCCATCAAAAAGTCGAGGCAGCAAGGATGTCAGGTTTAAAGCAAAGACTTGAGCTATGATTAGACTTCTTTTCACAGTGGCTTTTTCCACAGCTAGGTATCTATCCAAGCCAGCATTGAAGCCAAAGGAGCACAAATAGATGGTAATAAGGCTGAAAGAAGCTTGCTGTCCCACTCTTGTGTTGAGATATTTAAGCACAGTACTAACATGTCATTTGTCAGTGCTATGCTCACCAGTGCTGCATCTGAAGTCTCCCACTGCCTCTAAATGATCAGTCCTTTACTTTCAAAAGGTATCAGATGCTAAACGAGAACAGGAAGCACACAATTTCTGTAGAAATGTAAAATACATTGACGTGACTGCTGAGAGATCTGCACCCTTTTAATCTCATGCTGGCAGAATGTGTGTACATTAATGTGAGAACCGTAACATGATTTGACTTTTATCTGTTTTCACAGGTATTAAAAAAAATGTTTACTAAAGGAGGGTTTAGAGTCATGCACGAAGGGGTTGCAATGTATTGCTATAGAGCCTACGCACATAGACGCCCACGCTACACTATATTTGAATGACTAAAAATGAACTGCACATCAGAGCAAAGGAGGAGAAATCATGTGGTTAATATGCCTGGGTTGCTTGAGTTTTCTCCTACAAGTTCCTGGTACTGGTTGAGACTGTTGGTAGTGAAGACATCATTAGGCAAGTTTTAAAAAGTCCCAGTAATCTTATCCATTTCAGTAACACAAATTCAGCGAAGATATTTCCACCGGAAACATTCTGCTTACGGAGATCTATAACAGGGAATAAAAAAAAAGAAAACTTAAAGTTGTGGTGTGAAGTTGTGAAGTAACGATGTTTGAGCTTCACAGTGTAGATTGATGTATGTGCAGAGTTCGACACCTTTTACATTCATCTGCTGAAGAAGGAAAGTTTCACTGTGCTCACTGAAAATCTGTGAACCTATTAGCTATACATATGAATATACAGTATACATTGATAGATTCTGTATTTTTTAATGAGTGAGAAGGAGTAGATGTAATTTAATTGATTTTAACGAAATGATTTGTGGAAAAACTATATTATACAAAAGACGCATTGGACACAACTAAAAACATTTATAGAGAGGATCTTTAAAGTAGTCTCCTTTTAAATAGCTGTCACTCTATATCACAAAGTGAATGGAAAAATGTCAACAGACATCTGTCTAATTTTCCACAGGTGCTATAAAAAGGATCAAATTAAATGCTGAGCTTTACATCAACACCTATGCTGTAGGTAGGTATAGCAGACTAGCCATTAACCCCTTACTTACACTGACATCAGGAATGAGGCAACTCTGCTGTGTTTTGTAAAGTACCTGTAGAGTACATTTATCCTTGCAGAGTGCACAGTGATTTTTTTTTGTTATTCCCTGCTGTCCAGCAGCACAGAAGAAGCAATTTTTGACTAACTTGATTTCATTGCACAGAATAACCTCAACCTGTCAAGATGCGTATGCTATTGCACAGATTGCACAATTGGTGTAAAAGAGAGGTTACAAGCAGCACATGTACCACACCAACACATTGTCACATTCACATAGAACAACTGGTTGTGAAAAAAAAATGCCTCAAAACAGTACTGGACAAGTCTGCGAAAATAGTTAATATAATCAAAAGTAAATCATTAAACACAAGGCTTGTTAAAGCTCTGTGTGAAAAAATGGGAGGCAAACACACAAAACTTCTGTGTCGTACTGAAGTTCGCTGTCACAGATGTCTATTTTGAACTGTGCATTGAGGTCAAGTTGTTCCTGCATCATAGCGATTGACTGTGTGACAGATGATTTCCAGTGGCTCGCAAAATTGGCATACCTGGCTGATTTTTTGAGCGCTCTCAATGCTTCGAAGTTGGAGCTGCGAGCAAAAGCCACCACCGCCACCTGTCCTGTCAAAGCTGCACACTGCAAGAATTGTAGTGTGCCGGTCTAGATAGCAGAGAATTTGATTGTTTCCCAATGCTCATGGACTTTCTCGTCACTGCAATAGAGGAGCTGAATGGCGACAAAATTGCAGCCTTCAAGGAACATCTGCAAGGCCTTCACTCGCAATTGGTAAAATATTTACCGGAATTAGACACAGGCTTTGAGTGGATCAGACATCCATTTGGGGACCAAAGATACATCAAACATGACAGTTTCAAGATTCCACCAAGACAGGCTGACAGAATTGTGGTCATCACATCAGATGGGACACTGAAGACAACTTTCAAAGAGAAATGCTTCACAGACTTTTTGATCCACATCTAATCTAAGTATCCCGAGCTGGCTGACTCTGCTCTGAAAATGTTGATGCCGTCTGCAACGACCTACAACTGTGAATTTGGATTTTCCACACTTACTGGTCTGAAAACAAAGCAGCACAACTGAATCAAGGTAGACCACAATATGATACTAAAACTTACCAGTTTGGAGCCAGGACATTGCTTGCACTGATGTCTCACAATAACCAGGACCATTCTTCCCATTAAGATGGGAAAAGAGACAATGAGGAGTGAGTAGGCTATGCTATTTGCAAAGCTGTCATTTATTTAGGCTATAATTTGTAATATACTACTGATGTAGGCCTGTTGTTTTGGGGGATATTTGGGGAGTTAGGTGGTCTGTGAGGTTTTTTTATTGGTTAAGTGGTCTTTGGTCTGAAAAAGTTTGAGAAACACTGATGTTTAGATATTATGGTGTGTCAGCAGTTCAATTTAGTTAAATCAATTGGATATCTTTATTTTCTTTTTAGAATAAAATTCCCTTGTTCCCCCCCCCCCCCCAGACAGCATCTCTTTGTTGAAAAAAATAGGACTTTGGCACTAAAAAGACTGTAGGTTGAAACTTCATATTAGATTTGGATAAACTTTGAAATACATTTTTGCACCGAATGAGGACTGTGGATTTTTTAAGAAAGGATCTTATGAACAGAAGAAATGATTACAATGTTAATTTGTAAACTTGAAGACATGAAAAATTGTGAACCATTCCTTGAATGTGACCAATGCCTCAAGGCACAGCATGGGAGTATTGTAGTATGATAGACTGGCAAAGTTCTCCTCACCTATCATTCAAGAGCAAATAGGTTTTTGAATTTTCCCTTGAATGATATAGAACATATGATATATAATAAGAAATAAAAAGAAAGGTTTTAAATAAGCATTGCTCAGTAGACAGGAAATTATACCAATTTAAAGTCCAACACAGTTTAAAGCTGCAGATTGTGGAGTGTGTCTAAGCTTTTAACTGCACATCTCTGATTGTTTTACCACAGCTGGCAGAAACAAGAAGCCACATCTGCTGTTTTCTCCAGCCACAGACACCCAGATCTACCGCACTGTCACTACACCTCAGAGAGAACACTGCAGATACGCAGCAGTAAACAACACACTGGCAAAAGGGACCACAATACCAACAGTCTAATCATCCCTGTGAAACTGTTTGTGGATATTTGGTTTCGCCTCCATTCTTCTTTCCACTTAGTGTAACGGCAGCTGGAAAAGGGGCAACAGAAAAAAATGTTGCTAATGGTGAAGCCAAACTTCTCCAGCTCCGAGCTTGAATGACGGCTGCAAAACACTAGTCAGAACAATTTGGGGTGCATTCAGGGCTTCTTGAGATTAAGTGAACATCACAGGGCCTGGATTTATCGCAGTGCCATTGTATTAGACTGCATTAGGTTTAGCTGGATGCACCTATATAATAAACAACAGGCAACTGAGTGTATTCAGTGATTATCTGGCCACACGAAAAATAACTAAACGGTAGAGCTGAGAGTGAAAAGAGATAGAATACGGTAGGATTGTTTAACAATTTCCTTCCATGTCATATCACCAATCTTTCTTGAGAGACTGTAAAACTGCTTGGTCTGAATCAATTTTATAGCTGACTGATCACAAAGCGTCCCTCCCTTCATCCTGTGATGGGCTTATCTGTGTTTATGTTTCCACACGGTATCTCCCCTCACTTGTCCCTGTATAGTCAGTTGCAGGAGGATAACACAAACGCAAACAGCCCTTACTGCTCTTAAGACCGCTGCTGTACTCCCCCACAAGTCCATCACGACTTCCTCTATCTCTCAATCTCTTTCTGTTTGATACTAAACCCGTTAATATGTTTTCCCCTCAGATAAGGCTCATTGTTTAACAGGCTGTTGTCATAAAGGAAAAATTAAACAAACACCAGCTTTAAGATGCTGTACTCCCATCTGCTATGCATTCTTTTTTCTTTTTTACAAAAAGCTTTAAAACAACACATTTATTCATTTAAAGAGGGAATGAGAAGTGACATGCATGAGCAGTAAACAAACAAGTGCAGCATCCAAAAAGGAAAAAAAAGTTGATGCATGGACTAATTCAGTATTAGCATATTCAGCAAAACATTCAACAAACAGCCCTGTGCTGTTTGGGATGAAACGCTGTCGCACCATTTTACAAAGTAAGATTAAAGTAACATGTTTATTCATTTGAAGAGCACAAATTGGGCTGAACCTTATTAGCACAAACTAAGATATTCTTCTGTGTTGACTATAGATTTTAGGGGAGAAAATAATTTATCTTCCCACTGTCAGCCTTCTACAAATAGGCCTACTGTGAAAAGTCTGTAAAGATGATAATTTATGTGAGGAAGACTTTTCAGTCACATTACACAAAGCACTTAAAAATACCTGCTATTTATCAGCTTAACACTCACAAATTCATGAATGCCACTTCATGCCCTTGGTGTGGACTGTATGCCAATGGTGTGATGATGTGTTAATTTATTTGAGAGGACATGTTTAAATAACAAGCCCCTGGGGTCGGCCATGAAGTTTTGTGATTATCACCTGTCCTGTGTTACTGCGCTTTAACAACATGCCCTCACTGCCAGGCACAGCGATTAAGATTCAGTCCTTTCTCAAAGAGACTAATTTACCGCTGCCACAAGGTTCTTTGTAGTGTCAGTACAATTTATGACTTAACTGTTATTTCACTTTAGAGGGTGAAATAATTTGCCTCAGTGACAATTCATTCTGATTCTACAAGCCTGACCGCCAGCATGAAATTAATTATAACTGTATTATTTTCAATATTACTTACCTCTGATTAAATTAATAGGAAAGAGTCCATCTGACACCCTTCTACACTGCTACATGTCAACAAAAAGTGGATATGTTATGATTTGTGTCGTAATCAGTGTCTCATGGAGGTTTTACTTCAACCAACCTCATCTTCTTGTCTAACTATCAGTTACCAAATTTCCCACAACTTTCAGTCAATCTCAGACGATAAATGAACAATAAATGAATGAATGACATCAGTTTAACCATGGACACTGTAGATAACGATGTCCATTTTAGTTTATATAGCTCCAAATTTGACATTTATCTCTGACAGCTTTACAACAAACTCAATTCTTTTAAACATTTTTCAAATAAGGAAAGATAAGATTATATAATCAGTTTTGTCGCCCAGTGACATGACAAAAATCAAACGATGCCAGTATGCTCCATCAGACGGGGCTAAACTGCTCGCTCAAATTATCTTCTTTGTCTCACAACTATTTCTGTCAGTTTTTATGTGAACAAATGAGTGCAACACTACGAATGCCTTCCAGGAGAGACGGTCTTAAAATGTGCTTCGTTATCCGCATATTTAAAAGGTTATATTGTGTCTCACCCCTTTCTGTGTCGGCTGGCTGTTCACTCGAGTTAGACCAACATTTTTCTCTTCCGACATGGCCAGCGTGCCCTGGCTCATATACTGCCTGAACAGTAGTATCAAGAAAATATTAGTGTTGCTAAAAAACTGAAACCCAACCAACAACAACAAATGTCTCAGAAGCACAAAAAACCTTCTGAATTGTTCTGTGGAGCATCTTGCACATCTGTAACCGATCACTCAATACACTAAAAAAGAAATGTCAGGAAGAGACTGATAAACAATTCATGCAGCAGAGATTAGATTTAGGCATTATAAATGTGCCGTTATAAGATTTTATAACATATAAAAAAATAAAAATGTTGCCTCTGTGCAATTCTGTAAAATGTCAGAGTGACGAATGGAGCATACAACATATTTGGGTTTGCTCATTTTTGACTGAAGCAGGTTTCCAGGCTATCCAGCGAGCAGAAGCTCTAATCTTTGCAACCTCTTCACACTTCTTCAGCTTGTGTCAACAGCACTGTGAGTCAGTTAGCCATTCATATGCTGCTACAGATGGTCCCATCTCTCTTCTTCAGCTCTGCCGCTGACATGATTCATTGGGCTCTGCGTCTTGATTTAGGGTCTCTTTCATATTTCTTCTAGCCCACAGCAGAGAAGCATTTCTCTAAGATACCCCTGAGGCATTGACCCTGGTCTGCCTGAGAGAAGAAAAAAAAAAGCTCTGCTGGGCAAAACTGGACTCAACACAACACACACACACACACACGCCTTCACACATGTACTTTATACTGTACAGTATGCACATACATACATATGTGAGCTTGTATGGGCAAAGGCAAACAAGTCAAAGTCTCTGTGTCTTTCTCATGCACACAAAATGTGCTATAAAGTCAACAAAAAATTAAAAGTCAGGATTAAATGAACAACCAAAATTGTGCAAATAAGCACTCATTTCTTGCTGTGGCCAAGGTCTCGGCCAACTCATTAGCAAACACCTTTTTTTTTCTTACTTTTTTTTTTTTGCTCCTGTTATTAATCTGCAGTATATTTTCACTCCCAATGTCACTGGAATAAGCATGTCACTAAAAAATAAGCCAGCAGTCATCTGTGATTGTTTTCCTGCTCAATTTCAGTGTGCTGAATTTGTATAATAATAACCTTGTATGTTTCTCTTCTATCTAGAGTGAAATTTTTCCTCCAATTTAGTCCCTATAGGCCTCATATTTCCCTGTCAGAAAGGACTATAACGAAAGACTGTGCACACCACTTTCTTATCTCTACCAGTAAATTACCTCAAGATCAGATACAGCCTGCCAACTCACAGAAACTCTACTCACCACAGAGACACAGAGACAGAAAGAAAGAGAGAGAAAGACAGACAAAGAAAGAGAGAGAGAGGGAGAGAGAGGGAGAGAGAGGGGGGGGGAAACAAGTGTCAAGACATGACAAGAGGAGGAGAGTATCCCCGTGGAGACCGATAGTTTCAGCTGATCTCAAAGGTCATCTGATGTTATCAAAAGATCATCTTCAGTCACCAACATACGCCTTTTACACTCTACTCAACAGCTGGAGTCAAGCACCTGTCAATCAAAACTTTCATAACCTGCAGCTATATCACAGTGGCTGCAGCGTTCCCTCCTCTTCAATGTAATCAATCTGAGTGTTCTCACTGAAGCATTAACATGAGCACTGAATAAAAAGACTGACACCACAGAAGAAGAAGCACAGACACACATCACCTGCAGGATGTTGTATAATTATTCTAATTCTAATTGTTATTTCTATTTCATAATATGTGGGTCAAAAATGTGATGATGTCCGAAAACACAGAATCTTCTGACAAGAAAACAAAATAACCAAATCAACGGATATATGCTATATAGCTTTATCTATTTTAAGCACATTTTAAAATCTGTGCACAGCATAACTACAAACCGTACAAGGCAAAATAAACAGAACAGGATCTGATATTGAAAACCATTGTGAATAGAAACAGCATGTGCAAGATGTGAAGGTTTGTAAAGCAGATATTTGACCAGCTGCATATGAATATAAAAAAAGCTTTTTAACCATTTATTGTTACAATGTGCATTCTAGTTTGATGGTGTGGATCTGCTCATGTGATACTCTGGAACAAATCTGAGCAGGCAGCTGTGTAGCAGTGAAGGCAGTGCTCAGCGTTGGTGTATGCAGACTGAGTTAGTGCAAAATGTTTATATAGACCACATATTAAGAGAAGTGGGTCGTGGACATATATAATTAGAGGGTGTATGGACCATGTGACTATGAACTGGCTTCTGTGCCTGCCTGTACTACCATGAGGCTCCATTTAACTAGTCGAGTAAATTGCCAAAAAAACTGCCAATTCAGATAATCTTGTATAATCAGAATTAATCAATATATCATTTTTCAAGTAAAAGTGTTGAAGAATCTTTGCTTACAATTTTCTAAAAAACAAACAAACAAAAAAACAAAAAGAAGAAAAAAGATTTGCTGCTTTTTTGTTTTTCTTAAGTCATTATAAACTAAACAGCTTTGGGGATTGGACAAAACAAGCAATGTAAAGATGTCACATCGTACATCTCGTAAAGCCTATTTTTTCACAAATATCTGATATCTTACAAACTGAATAATGTGTAGATAACTTTTATATCTCATAAATTGCAGCATTATTTCCCACCAAGCCTCACTCTGATCTATTTGTTGGAAACACTGGTCTCCTTGCTAAAGGAGACTCGTATGTCTCATATGTCTTTAAATATCTCACATGATAAATTATTGAAATGTTAGGTTGGCTGTTACTGCAACAACCCAATTCCCTCAGGGAGAATCAAAATACATAAATGATTTTTGAAAAATGTACATATTGTTGATCATGTAATTACAGTGTATTAATCCTAAACTAATCTCCAGCAGACAAGTATATATATTAATATATGTATATCTTGTCTTGTCTTTCTCCACCTTAACATTCGGCCATGGACTGCTCTCCTTTACTTAAACCACAGGGAAACAGAAACCATCTATTGTATACTTGACATGTAAATAAAACCAGCAGGCGAACTCACACATAATTCACCGTCTTAACATTAGCATGTGTTGGGCTGCTGACAGGTCATATGACAGGCTATAAGTTGAGATGCGTGTGATGATTTTTTTGCAGATGATCACCGATATGTGAGTTGACTCGTCCCGGTTGCCGGGGTGATATAAAATAAGTGGCCTCAGAGACTAGTCAATTTAGTCGCTGGTGGTGTGAAGGTATGATTAAACTCGAGGCGAGTCATCTGGATGCAGGCGGCGGTCTTTCACACACGCCGAGGGACACTGCTACTGTGATACGGACGTGCCTCGACTCCTCTCTGCAGCATTGTGGGGAGCAGCTCCAGCGTGGTGGAACCGAGCAGATGGTGAACGTATGCGGCGCTCATGCATGTCATCATGACCTTCATTAGCTGAAGGTGACATATGACATCATCTGGCCCACGTGCATTACGGGGACCAGAAAAGAGTTGTTGGCTTCTTTTTCTTCTTTTATTGCAGCATGGTTCAAGGTTGTTGATGGGAGGTTTTGGGAGTAATCACAATTCCTCCTCCTCCTAACACACACACACACCTTTCACCAGCCACTCCTCCTCCTCAAGTAAACCCCTTCCCACCACCTCCCAGCATTAAGGTAAATAAGGGCTTCCAGCAGAGAGCCAATGAGCACGGGCCACTGAGCAGAGATGCATGTTTGTGTTGCCTTCCTCCCAGGACCCTGCTCGTTTATCTTGGCTGTCAGGTAAAGGGCAGACTCAGGGAAGGTGAAACTTTTTTTTTTAATAAGGCCGGCTTGGTTTCCATAGAAACTGCAGGACAACATTACAGGGACAATGATAAGAGAGCAAAGTCTGGTCTCAGGGCATCCCGCGGTGTGCCACATTGTTGTTGGAGACATTTGTGTTTACGTCAGAGAAATGAAAGGGCTATTTAGATTAATTCTCAGGGAGCCTCCAGTCTCAGACCTTTTACTGTGGGTGGTGAGATTAATGAGAGCATATTCACACCTAGCTTTCAGCTTAGGTCAGGAGCTAAAAGGTAGGTTTCCACTTATAAAGAGGTGCGGATTCTTCTGTGGGTACAAACTCCCTGATAAAGGAAGACTAGACCCCCAGTGACTGTCATGCTTTTTTGATAAGTAAAATTATATTGCACATTGTAATATTTAAAGGAACTATGAGAGTGCAGATTGCAGATTCCTTGCCAGTAACATTTGTTTTGAAGCAATAAAGAATAAAACACTGAACAGCATAAAGGTTGCCTTCTAAAACTGTCAATACTCCAAATTCAAACTACCTACACATTCAGAATATTCTCCAGGCTAAAAGTGCATAAAGAAGAAACACATTGCACAGGTAATGAATACTTAATGACTACTACATTTTTCACTTTGTGGCAGTAAATGGGAAACATGTTTAGTTAACAAATGAGTGGAAAATCAAAGGAACAGAAGGTACCTCACGCATTGTCAAAAGCCTGCAGCCGTGAGATAAACCAAGACAATGATGCAAAGATATGAGAGGCTTTGTTTCCAAACACACTCCTGTGAGAGAGAAATTAAGTCTCTTCTGGAGCAGAACTCAACATGGATATGGTCCACATGCAGTCATAAAGTCGATATGAAATAAGGTGCCCTTGATAAGACGGCACACAGCTCAAACTCATGCAAACATGCTTAGAGCTACTGCAGGAAAATGTTGAATTCAACATTGAACTTTCATTCTGTATTCATCCCAACCATATGCATGTTTCAATAACAGAGAAAAATACTAAAGGGAATGCACTCTCCTCTCTCCATACACAAAACAAAACAAGAAAATAAATGTCGGGAGCTTTATAGTAGATGGCCATTACTGAAATTGCTCTATTAGTCTGTTGTTTACTGGTCTATAGTGCTGCACTATTCCTGCTAAGCACTGTGAGAAACCGCTTTTGTTATCAAAACAATATTGCAGTGTCCTTGTGATTAAATCACAAGGCAGGACTTTTTTGTCAGCATCTCCGAGTCTTTAACTGCCTTTTATGACGAAACAAATAGATCCCACTCACACACCTTTTATGAGTATTAACTTCACATGTTTTCAATCTCCTTGTTCCCCGGTTTCAGCAGCCTCTGATTTATATCTGAGGTAAAGAGGAAGAGTCCTCCACAGAGACTGGGTGTGCATCTGCTCACCGGTAGACGGAGGCAGGCCGATATCACACAAGGGTGAGGGTGTGATCTGACAGCTCATCAGTGGACAATAAGGCCTTGGCTGTTAATGTCCTGCTACCTGGCACACTGCAGGGTGGCAATCTGCTCCAGATGCTGGAGGCACACTTCCAGTTCGTGGTGGGGGGAATCTGTGGTTGGGATGCAAAAGGGGGTGGACTCACTGAAAAATGAATGGGACGAGACAGATGCACACATGTATGCATGCACCACTTCCAGCCAGCCAGCTCAGAAATGTACTGTCTCCTCTGCTCTTCCAACAGTACTGTAGCAACAACAGAGATAATATCTGGGCACAAATAACTGAAATCTCTCTTTTCCAGGGAACAAGATTGAAAATTCATCTGTTCAGAGCAATCATACATAATTTGAGAACGGGAGGACTAAAGTAGATAGAAACTCACACACACACATCCATGCGCAAATACAAGAGGGACTTATGAACTCAATTTAGTCAGCCAGACAGAGTTCTTGATTCTGTCACTTGGGATAATCGTCAGGATGTGGTACTCTGACCGAGCCCTGCGTCTAAACCCAGGCAGGATATAAGGTCATGTTGGAGTGGAACTCTAGCCATGCAGCACCCAGACCTCAAGTGCTCCAGTGGTTTTGTGGTTATCTGCAGTAGCCAGCTGTCGCAATACAGAGGAGCTCTTCAAGAACGTCCCCTCTCCTCTTCCTCTGCCTCTCATCTTTCTCCCTTCTCTCAATCAAAACTGTCCAAATCTGCACCCCCACCTCTGTCCCCCTCCTGTCTAATTTTAGCATGTGTACATTTATTAATGCTTCAAGTGGATTGTTTGTTTGTTGCTTTTATTTAGTTTAGTTTGTTTCTAGTATTTGCCTCAATTAAGAGGTAGAATGAGTCAACACAAAAATACCATGTTTGTTTTTAGGGGTCCAAGCCAAGACAGTAAATTACCCTCTTGGTTTTCAGGCAGGAATAAAAAAAACAAAAAACATAAAAACACAACTACAGCTATATCCCGCTTTATGAACAGTTTGAGGTACTGGGGGTTCCATACCACATTTATTTTAAGTTGTTTTTTTCATGGGATGGAGGGAAACAACTCTTAACTTTCTCGCATGCGACTGACTAAGAGGACAGCTATGCATAATATATTTGACAGTGCATGTTTAAAAGGTTATTCCTTTCTGTTCAAAATTAGGTCAGTTCATCACCACAAACGAATGCAAGGAGGAGGCGGTGAGACTTGATGTTCTGCAGTGAATCAGTTTATCATTTAAATTCAGTTCTCTGTCTGTCACTGTCAGGGACAACACGGATAAGAAACACCACTCTGTGGCATACATCATCAAAACTGATGTAAAGAAGCTGCGGAGTGATCAGCATTCTGGTGGGTTTCTGACATGTGTGTAACCTAAAGTGCAGAGCTCCACCTGCTGGTCAAAGAGAGCTACAACAGCACTTAATCAGGCCTGAAGCACATGCATTTAGATTTACAACTGCAATGAGCACAGTCATTACTGAATGCCATGAGAAAGCTTAGCCAGCAGGCTTATTAATGGTTGAAGAGTGGGCATTAATATGTGGACTGTTAGAACAAAGATAACCAGCTGTGATATTATGTTTACTTGAGGGCTCTACTTTATATACAGTTTGACATCAGATAATTATTCTGAATATATACATGCTATATTCAGTGGTTCCCAACATGGAGGTAAGGACCCATGCAGGGGGCCACAAAGTAGCTCTCAGGAGCCATGAGATGATTAACAGCAAAGGAAAAGAAATGTACATTTCAGCAACATAAATATGTAATTTTCAGACTTTGCTTAAAGCTTAGCTTCTATCTTCTTAATTACTGAATAATTCTACCTCCTCACTCCTCTAAAAGAAATGTAACTGAATCAATTGTGGAAGAGATATTTACTGTTTAGCTAATTGTTCCCAACTTGGAGACACATGCGACCATTGTGACATTGCCTAGTTTAAAAGGGTCACAAGCTGAAAAGGTCAGGAAGCAGTGCAATATTTTATTATTCAACACATGCTGTCCCCCCGATGGGAGCGCTGTGTGGATTTTGTGGCGTGGCTCAGACAACCCTTTAAATGAGGAAGTATATTTCCAGAGCAAGCGGGGATAACCTAAGCTCTTGATGCTTCTTCAGTGGATTCCTATTAGCAGAGCTTAAAAGCTGTCATTTCGGTTAAGCCAAGGCAAATCACCTGAGCTTCACGTTTAGTGGGGGGATGGAAGAAAAAATGACACAAATGATGAAAGGCAAATGAAGAAAAATAAATGTATGAGGAATGAAATACAATAAAATATAATACAAAGAGAGGGAATTATAGACCTACATTTACAGAATCAATCGTTTCCTCTGTTAACCAGTCAAACATTGCGAAGAGGTCTGCACTACGACTCTAGGACTCTTATTTCCATGTGATTAACCTCTTCAGGATTACCCGGGCAGCAAAGACACGGGAAAGGTCAAAGGTCAGCACTCAGACAGCTACTCCAGCATGAGGGCTGGCCTATTAAAACGAAAGGCCACGCACAAATCTGCCCACCCATCTTCAAGCATCTTTTAAATACATACTGTGGCATTCATCCCTTCGTGTTAAATTTCAACAGCATGCAAGGTCAGTTGCCTTATTATCGTAAAAATAAAAAAACTGTTGTACTCAATTAGAAAAAGGCACTTTGAAAATATAAATACACCGCCAAACACCTGGCGTGTGTTGGCAGCCGTGAGACAGACTGCAGGTGGGGATGAATTAAAGCAGAGTCTCCACCAGAGGAGGTAATCATGAATTAAACATCAGACTCTCGTGCTTGTTGAGGCTGTAGCTTTTTAGCAAGGCTATAACTCCTGGTTGTTGTCTCCTATTGGCAGGGAAATGGGAAAGGAAGGGAGGAAAAACTACCTTTTTAAAAAATAATAAAATACATTCGAAAATGGATTTGCACATGCTCACATATAAGTTTGAAGATCAGACATCAAACCAAATTTTAACATGCGGGAACTGAGGATCCCTATAAACTCTTCCCATGACTGATGCAATTTTGTCATTCAGTTACTCCAACAGAGAGAAAAAAACATGGTAGGTGGAACTTGTGCTGGATTCATTCTTTTGCCACTATAACCGCTATGTAAGTGTATGTGTGTTTGCGCGCTCATAGAAAGGAGGCAGCTCATGGCAGCTTGCCATTCCTTCAGAGTGTGTGTGTGTGTGTGTGTGTGTGTGTGTGTGTGTGTGTGTGTGTGTGTGTGTGTGTGTGTGTCTGTGTGTGTGTGTGTGTGTGTGTGTGTGTGTGTGTGTGTGTGTGTGTGTGTGTGTGTGTGTGTGTGTGTGTGTGTGTGTGTGTGTCCATGACGGATGGAGAAAGCATGTGGGAATGTCTTAACCTTTCTGCCCAGACAGGGACAGCCTCTCCAACCAAATAGGAGCACCAGTTTGAGGGATGTTAAACTAATTTATGGTTTATCTCCGTCTGTCCAGCAACATCAATCATCATTAACTTTGTAATTTGTCTTACAGTGTGATGAATATGAGGGCATAGAAATCACCACACACTTTAAACCTGCAAACCAGGGTTTGGATGAGTATTGTTTGAAATGTTTTGACAATATTAAACAATAAAATAACTGAGTTTCCGCTCAGATACCAAAACAATACATTTGATATCTTACTTTCAGAAACATAAATATATTTTTAGACAAAACCCATTGTTATTTAGATGAAAGAAGCCAAAGCAGGGCAACCTGGTGTTCCATCGGTTTCAGGCACTGACAATGAACCGCAACACTCCTCATTCTAGACCGGATAGGGCCATTTGACAACTGTTGACTATCAAAACAGGTGTGTGCATGCAATTTAAAACAATCAAAAATGTATTAAGTTTTGATTTAAAGGGGATGTTTCATTCACATTTCCACATCTATATTTATATTCTGGTGCTCAATATCTTTATGATTTACAATTTAAACAACAGTTGTTGTTGTTGTTGTTTTTTACTAATATTGGCTATTTAAGCAGCACCTCAGTTCAGCCTCTGTCTGAAACAGGCTGTTATAGGTCCTGTCTCTTTAAGGCCTCCCTCCCAGAGCCCACTCGGTTCTGATTGGCCAGATTCTGAAAGCTGTCCTTTAGCCTACTTCTGCCAGGTGGGAAGTGGGAATAGCGTAGCGTCGTAATTTTCTCTACTTCTCTACTTTCTCTACAAAATATAAACTTCTCAAATACATCCATATATGTTCATGTCCAAATCCAATTTGAAATATGCTAATGGTCGATGCAAACAACCCACAGACCAACCTTAACAACAATCTTAGCAACAAAGGCTATGCAAATGTGGGTATGCAATCTGATGTCATCATGAGGAGGAGGCAGAGTTACCTTTGTAAACAAAGTGGTCAGAGTCGGCTGAAAGCCTGAGCTTTTAACTTTCAGGGAGTGGTTATAAATACTTTCACCTCAAGTTTTGGAGGTGTGATTATGTTTAACATAGACATTGGACATTATTACAGCATATGAATTGTAGAAAATCTCAAATTATTAAAGAATTAATCAACAAAGGTACATATCTAATTTTATACCAACTGTTGGTTAGCATGTATTTGCATTCTTGCTGTGTCCATTCCTACAGTTCAATACAGATTTTTATAGATAAAAAACACTGACATAACAGATGACACTACTGTCAATAGGCCAAAAATGTAATCAGAAAATGCCATGTCCAATCTTTTTTTCTCTCTCAGTGTGCAAGTGAGAAACCAGGAGAGACGGAGAGAGAGACAAACTGAGAGGAAGAATGTGTTTACCAAATCTCCCCTGAAGCGAGACCAAATCATCTACATTCATAGACACTGAGATGAAAGCTGCTTGTGTTCTTCCTCTATGATCTTATCTGATTGTTCTTTATCTTTTTGTTTACCAGGGAACCAGATGAGGACGTGCATTAAATCTCCCTTAAATCTCAGGCTCATGTGTCATGTTTTTGTGCCAGTCCTTTTTTATTAAATAAGACAAAGCTCTTGTGCAACTCACTACTTCTTTAAGACTGTGAAACAATCTGCAGCAGAACGCACAAAGACCTGTTATAAAAAGGCATGTGTACAGCTTCTCACAAACAACACACACACACACACGCAGAAGAACTCAACCAATCGTTTAAGGTCTCTGAGGCCTCGATAAGCTTCTGTAAATCAGCCACCATCCGGCAGTGAGTTTTATTCCCTCTCTCTCTCAGTGGATGTTGGGTTATGACCCGTAGGCAGGAGGTTATTTATTGCTTTTGTCTCAGCTTGTGTTGACTTCTAGCCATTCATCTATGGTTCTAGGCTAATAGAAAACAACATAGGGTTGTAGATCTGCAGGAAGCCTGCAAAGCTGCAGGGACTTGGCTCAATGCTCTCCTAAGAGCCTTGTCTCCCCAGATTCTTAATGTCTCTCAATTTCTCAGCTCTAGTCTTTTACTTCCTTGGTAATGAGCAAAACAAAAATGAAAACCTGTTAGTGAACCTGAGGTGAATGAGCCTCTATTAATGAGTGTTAGTGTGAATAAGGAAAGCGAGGAGAAAAGAGGAAGTAAGGTTAAAGATTCCACAAAACATCTCCCAGAGGCTGCTGGTGGAGATGATAGACAGCCTGTAGCCTGCTGGCCTGCCTTTCTCACCAGCACATAAGAAACATCTCTATTCTTGGAGATGGCGGCTGCCTTTGTAATGGAAACTTGAGGTGTTGTGTTGGAAAATAACAAAAGATGAAAAGAGTAAATTGTCAATGCCAGAAAGAAACTTAACCTTGATACTCTGTCTCCATAGTAATTCCATTTTTGATAAGCACCAACAGACGACACATTCTTTAGAAGACTGTGAATCACTCTGGTTGGTAAGATCGCTACGAAAACCCTTTTCGCCTCCTTCCTCCTTACCTTCACACAGCAGCTGTGAAACAATCTCAACATAGCTGTCACCCTTTACAATGGACCGTCTAACCAGAACTGGCAACTCCAACCTCACCGTAGTTTGAAATACGGGCCCACCTGCCATTCCAACACTGCTGACAGCAGCTGACAGTTAAGAGGAACAACCACAGACTGAGGATATATGAGGGGGTCCTTGAGTGATGACAGCAGGGGTAAGATAGAGAGCTGTGATGTAATGGAGACAAGGTCGCTGACGGATAATACGAAAGAGGCCAGTTTGTCTGCTCCAGTTCACAACCATTCATATCCGAGATCTATGTCTGGGAGCACTAACACCTAATAGATGAATTCTACATCGATGTCAGCTTGTTTGTGGGGGCAGTATATAAGTGAAGGGTAAGGGTGTGTGTATGTGTGTGTAACAGACTGGGGTCAAATGGTGTGCAAACAGTCTAGTCATGCCAGGATCATACAGCAGGATGTGTCTGGAGCTGAAAACCTTTGACTTCCTGTAAACTGAAAATAAACTTTAAATGTTACAGCATGTGTGCAAATTTAGGTAATATTAATTCTGCCAAGGTTATGTTTTCACTACCGTTAGATAGTTTATTATCTGTTTGTCTGCCAGCAGAAGATGAGGAGGTTACCAACAAATTTCCTGTCCATTTAAGTCTTGAGGTAAAGAACCATAGTTTAGATTTCCAGTAAAACCAGAAATTAGATCTCTACTCCAACAATCCTTTATTTAACAATAACTAATAAACCAAGAATTTCAGACTTGCTTCCACATCCTAAAGCTATGTTGGCAGAGTTAAGAAATTAAAAAAAGCACTGAATTAAAGTGAAAGCTCTCCTGTGAAGATGTGTGTGTGCGCTTCAGTATTTTCAAGTAATTTCACGAACTGCACTTTAAAAATGAAGGCAAGATCATCTCAGTGGCTGCAACTAACAAATACGTTCATTAACGATTAATCTATTGATCATTTTCTCAATGAATAAATTAGCTGTTTGGTCCTGAAAGTGTCAGTTACCTGGCAACTAATCCATAAATCAATTGATTGATTGCAATTATATGAAAATGTATGTTAGTAAGGTTTGTGTGTGATGTTTGAACTCTGTTCATAAAGAAAAGTAGTATCCCCTCAGTACTACAGCATTACTTTGTTAACACTACATTTAACCTTTAAATTCTGCCATAGTATATCACTGTGTTATCTCACAAATATGAAACACTTGCATAATATCCATGAAGAATACTGATGTGTGTGTCTACAGATGGATGGCAAATATATGAAATACCTGAATAAATCAGTGGAAAATCGACACCATTCATACAAGGCTCACGGGGTCGCTGAATGTTTTGATGCAAATGAAAATTCTGTGATACAATGGTATGGCCTTCACAATAACCTGGTTCTCAACTGATGATGGATTTTGGAATAGTGCCACTCTCCACAAACATCATCAAAACATAAAATATCCTCTGGAGGAAAAGTGTTCATCCATCCAGTACAGTTCAGAGAATCTGTTTCAAAGGGCTTTGAAGCTACTCTTTCGGCTCATGGTGGCCTTACAAGTTAATAAGACACGTCAAGCTTCATGTTTTTTTTGTCTTCATAAACAAACCTTTTTACGATGTCGGTTCCATTCCAGCAGGAGTGTCCGTCACTGGAGGCCAGCTCGCTCACACACAGCTGATCCGCCAGGCCGCCATAGTATGTACGGTAGAGACGTAGACTGTTCAAAAAATCCCTGAAAAATCACCCACATAGGCACACGCCTTATTAAATTGTTTAACAAAATCTTTAACATAATAATTGCAGATTTAATTAACTATAAATCAGGCAGAAAACCACACAAAACAAGATTCCCTTCTTTCTTTTTATGCACGCATCTGGCATCTGCCACCCACTTACCTTCTCTTGACAGCGAGCGAGTCCCCTGACACTCTGACAAGAGCTTTAAGAGGAGTGAATTCTTTGTTGCTGCTGTGCTGGATGCTGTCTGCCTGTGTGGGCCTCCTGTTCGGTGGGCCACACAGTTTGTGCACCTATTATCCGATCAAAACACAGAGACGCAAATTTTAGTCTAATCACTGAATTAGGAAGCAAGCATTTTTGCAAATCTTGTTTAGGTTTACTGGTGCATGACAAATAGGCCTTATTTTAGATGCCTGATTGACAGGTGTTTATACATAGTACAGAAGTGCAGCCAAACCTATCATCTCCAATTTCTGAATACTGCATGTGCAGTTTACCAAGCAGCAGTGACACCAGACAACCACTAGATGGAGCTGTACTTTCTTCATCAGTACAGCATTCATTTTATAATACAGAACATCAAGATAGACAGAAAGTTACATGTAAATATAAAAACTGTATGTATTACTGGATGGATAAAGGCTGGTTTAGGTAAATGAATCAAAGCCTGAGGAGCAGCTGTTGACTATCTCGCCTGAATCCTCCTCTGTCTGACAGAAGTACTTAGGCCCTGACCACCTCTGAGCTTCCCATGTGGATGTATTTCTGGATGGTTTTGGCCTGCTTTGGCATGACTAGCTTTATATTTGTGTTGTATGTGCATTTTGTAAGAATATAGCCTTGGTCACAACACTACATACTTTTCTGCCTTTCTGGCATGGAGCTATTATCAGACATAGCTTTTAAAATTCCAACTAAAATCTCTTCAGGACTGAGTGGAACAATTTATCCTTAGTCTCTTGTCCAGTTTACCAGAATCAGATTCACTGCTTTTCATCTCACTCTGAGCCCCAGTGATGTTCTAACAATAAAACGGCACCAAGTACATCTCTCCACCAAGAGGATCTGACCTGTGCTGAGAGGCGGGGTCCATTCTTTTGAGCGTGTCCAATAGCATCATGAAGCAGCGTGTGAACTCCTAGAAGCACTTGCTCCAAATCGTGAGGTCCATGCATCCGAGCTGACAGGCCCTCCAGCGAGCGAACAAACTCCCTCCAGTGGGTGTCAATCTCAGCCATGCTTGCCAAACAGCCCCGCATTACGTTGAGGCAATAGCCCATGCAGGGCTTGGACTGGGTTAAGCCCTGTGAAGCAAATTACTTTGGGATCAGTGATGCTGGTAAAGGCTTGCATTAATTCAGATCGATAAGCTGACTTCAGAAGACACATGCATCCATACCTGGCAGTGAGGACAGTAGTGCATCTTGAGCAGGGCCCGTCTGCACTCACGGCTCAGCTGTAAGTGGTCTGTGGTATTGATGACTTCGATGCCGAGGTGCAAAGCCTGAAGCAGAAGTTTCCCGGAGACCCCAGAGCGAGCTATCTGATCAGCCAGGAGGCTTGGCGCCCCACCAAATGGTCTCACATCACGGCTTGATGACCTCACACACTCAGCGTAGCCTGACGATATGTCGCTGAGGCCTGGGTTGATGAGGTGATTGTATACCAGCGGGAAGAGGGAGTCAAAGAATCGCTGCACTAAGTCATCAACGTTGAGCTCAGATCCCAGCAGAAAGAGACTGATGTCGGTGAAGAGTTCTCGCACAGGGCCCATGGCCTGATCAGCCATGTTGCCGTAAGAGTCTTGAAGCACAGTGTTGGTGTAATTCTCCGCCTGCCTCATCAGAACCTCAAAAGTCTCTGTGGGATGGACAGCAGGAGGGAGAGTGAGAGTCAATCACAGAAACAAAGAAAACAGATTTCAGAGACTGCAACTCATTTCAACACATTCTCTTCATATTGCTTCAAAGTTAAGTTGTCCTTGCTGCCAGAATGAAGAGATAGAGAAGAGAAGAGAAGAAAAGAGAAGAAAAGAGAAGAGAAGAGAAGAGAAGAGAAGAGAAGAGAAGAGAGAAGAGAAGAGAAGAGAAGAGAAGAGAAGAGAAGAGAAGAGAAGAGAAGAGAAGAGAAGAGAAGAGAAGAGAAGAGAAGAGACTTCAGGGGTGGCGGCTCTCTGTGTTGTTTCCTAAAGGGAGTCGGGTACGTAGGAAGGGAGCAATTTGTTCTCTAATCAAAAGTTGAGCTGACAAAGAACAATGGAAAAGAAAGAGGCTACAACACATCAGTGTGGAAACTGCTGTGATAAAATATGAACAGAGCCTTATATAGTGCTTTAATAAACCAACTGCTTCTAGCATAGCAGGAGAAGAGAGGAGAGAGGAGAAGAGAAGAAAAAAGAAGAGAAGAGAAGAGAAGAGAAGAGAAGAGAAGAGAAGAGAAGAGAAGAGAAGAGAAGAGAAGAGAAGAGAAGAGAAGAGAAGAGAAGAGAAGAGAAGAGAAGAGAAGAGAAGAGAGGAGAAGAGAAGAGAAGAGAAGAGAAGAGAAAGGGAGAGGAGAGGAGACTTGTGTCATTGGAGCTCTTGGAGTGAGAACAAGAGCAAAAGAGAAAACAGAGAAGAGAGGAGGAGGAGAGACTGAAAGGAGGAGAGGCAAAGGTTAAGAGACAGAAATGAGGGAGAAGAAAGGTTAAAAGAGGCGGGGGGAGATAGAGAAAATGTACTCTGCAAATTAATTCCTGCAAGAACATGCAATTATAATAATGTCCTTTCCATTTGCATACAACACGTGCTGGCTGCCATTATTCAAGCGTACTTACATAATGGATTCGTTACAAAGTGCACTTCCAACCTTAAAACATCTCTTCACCATCAAATCCGTGGCACGATTTTTGGGGTTTTTGTTTTCTTTTTTCTTTTTATCACCAAGCCCAGAAAATGTTTTCACGCAGTATCTGACACAAATGTCTAAATAATGTCTGAAAATACTGATTAACAGAATTCTGGTTCTCAGACTGCTTTATCAGCCACAAGAGGCAAAAACAGACCATGTCTATCACAGAAATATATCCTGCACTGTAAGCAGAATCCAGCTTATATTGCGAGTTTGTGAGAAGTGTTTTAGGTGCAGTTGTTTGGGGAGAGTATACAGGTTGTGTAACACTGTGGCATCCAACAGTCATGTAAGGGGGAAAAATGTTGAAGAGTGCCAAGGACACACTTAAGGACAGAAATAAAAGCATGTTTTCACTGGGCGCCTGCAAATGTAAAGTGTGCAGTATATACTTTATAGGGGCGCACAGATCCAAGGTTTTTCTCAGCCAATCTCATAACAGTGCTCCTTTTTACTTTTTTCAATTTAGAAACTGTCTAGCTCACTCTGGATCTGTTTCTAATCAGTCATCCTAGAACTGCAAGAATTAGTCAATTAATCAAGTGACAGAAAATTTATCTGCAAGTATTTTGTTGATCAAATAATCATTTGTTTGTTTTTTCCAGGGCTGCTAAATGCTAAATGTGAGGATTTGCTGCTTATATGACAGTAAATTAAAAATCTTTTGGTTTTGGACTTGGACAAACAAAACAAGCACTTTAAAGACATCACTACAGGCTCTGAGAAATTGTGATAACATTTTCTCAATACATTTTATAGACTAAATGCTTAATTGATTAATCAAGAAAAATGATTACCATATTAATCTATGATAATAAAAAAAAAAATAATTGGTAGTTGATGCCCTAATTCTTTCATATGTGAGGTAACGAGATTCTACACATCAATCCTTAATGACAGTAAGTTAAAGTGCAGTAAAGATGTTCATAGAACATTGAATTTAGGCTTGTGCATTCTTTATTTTATTGTTAAACTAGGTTTATAAAGGTATTCACTTTATTTTACTGACAACGGTGACTAAGAAACAGTGTTTAAAGGAATGGAAATATGCTAAATTGCTTTCTTGCAGTGAGTTAGATGATTCAATTAGTAACACTACCAGCAGCCAGGTAGCTTGAAAACAGGAGTACAAAGCTTTCCTGGCTCTATCCAAACTGGTAACAATATCCACCTACCAGCACCTCTAAAAGCTCTCTAATTAACACATTATACCTGTTTGTTTACTTTGTACAAAAAGTGTAAAAATGAAGAGTTTTGGTTTTACAGGGGTTTATGTGCTGTACTATTTCTGAGCCTGATGCAGTTACTTCTTTGAGTGTTCACTGGTTTTTGACCAGGTTAGCTGCCTCCAGTCTTTATGCTAACCTATGATAATCTGCTACTGGTTGTAGCTTCACCTTTAGTGTACAGATATGAGAGTGGTAACGGTTTTGTCATCTAAATCTTGACAGGAAAGAGGACAAGAGGACCTGATCCATATAATGAGGTCAATATCTCCACTGATGCAATGGATCAATGCATCATTACTCCTATATATACAGATACAAAAATTAATCAGACTGGTTGGTTGAAAAGTTATGTTAAATATTCAAATTAATGGTCATGGCATTAAGATGCATGGAAATCTGAAATGTGAAGACATTTTAATATAACCTATAATATATTCAATTAATGATTTTGTCTTTTAAATACACCTAGCTTAATAATTTTACACAAGAGATCAAATACACAATATATTATTAGACATTACAGTATGAATGGCCTGGAACAGTTTTAGTCACAGACATGCAGAAATAACCTCTGCACAATAGAAAACGTTCCACCAGTGCAACAAGCTGCCCTTTATCCCTTTGACTCTCCTTTTTCCGTTGTTTTGTTTCAGCTAATACCTGAGACATGGCCATTCTCTCATGTGCTTGTCATGAGTTGTGAGGCAATCGTTAGGGTGAAGGCCTGGAGCTGCCTAGGGGGCTGTGAGGGTGAGGGGGGAGCAACTAGTGTGATGAGGGCTTAGACGGTCGAGTGCTGTACAATATGCACCGACGTGGAAAGATTGACCGAAAGCCCCCTGGAGAGGGGGGACTGCAAGGGGGAACAGAGAGGGGTCTGGCATGCCTACAGGCACTCCGTCTCAAGCAGGCAGCATTAAGCACAGAGGTGCCGGGAACAGAATTTGATCACAGGTCTTCTGTGATGACGCACGGACATGAGAGGTCTAACAAGATATAAAAGGCTCAAAGAAAGAAAGGTGCACTTTCTGCAGAGCAAGCACTCTGATCAGAGCAGCACCGCATGAAAAACAGACAGAGAATGTGTAAAGAATTGCAAAGACAAGAGTGGCAGCTGTGGAGGCTGTATGTATGTGTGTGTGTGTGTGTGTGTGTACGTGTGTGTGTGCGTGTGTACGTGTGTGTGTGCGTGTGTGCATGCATAAAACAAATAAGAGACAGGCAAGCAAACAGGCAGAGAAACAGAGAAAGAAAGAAATATGTGCTCATGGAGGACAGGTAGAGATTATTACAGCCCTCCGATGGATGAAGCAGAGCAGGCAGAGTTATGAAGGGTCCCACAGGGATTAGAGCACGTGTTTCAGGGGGAGTTTACCACATTAAATTGTGGAGATAATGAATCCCACCTGTCAAACCCCATAAAGAATATCTGTGCAGTAAACAAATTTGTCTCCGTTTTATCTCTGTGTCTCACCTCGGAAGTAAATCTTGTCATCAAGTGACTTAGTATATTTCCCCTCATAAGGGGAAACTTTAAAAGGCATGGCTAATAACCTGATCAGTAATTCTGCTGTCTAAACAAGTCTGCTGTAGAAGAACACCCACACAGAAGTTGCTGGCTGTCCAGGCAGGCAGTGTTAATGGCATTCATTTTAACCAAGGAGAAAGTGGGAAGCAGCGTCTCTCACTTGGAGGCCTAGACCAGCGGGCAAGCTTCTGGGCAAGCCTGAGGACAGAAATAAAACAGTGAGAAGGAAAAAGAGAATAAGAAAAGTGGGTTCATGTAGAAGAGTTGGGAGGAGGAGGTTGTGAAAAGTGTCGATTTTTTTAATTTGCCTTTCTGAAACTGAAAGAGTCAAACCAACCAGACCCTCTACTCACACTTTGAAACAGACCAAATATGTTCATTAAAGCTGCTCTAATCATTATTTTCATATTAACAATGGATGACATACATAATATGAAGGAGGTTGCTCATAGTGACAAACCCACTGGCTTATTTCACCCAACTCTGCAGCTCCCTTCAACTACACAGCGCTCTAACATCTCACAGCTCATCATTTTGGTTTAACAACCCTCATATTTATTGTTTTGGTTCACTATCAGTAGGTATCAGTAGATAAATAAAATTAGTAATTAGTTAGCATGTGAATATTGACTCTAAATAAATGCTGATGTTTCGCCAGTTGTGAAAATGTGTTAATAAGCATCTGCCTGCCAACATGTTCACCATATTAACGTTAAAAAGGAAAATCTTGTGTCTGTAGCTTGTTTTCACTGCCCCCAGTGAAAAAACAATCAGTTAATGTAAGTTCAGAATTAAATAAGTTAAGTTAAGTAAGAAACTGAGTTGGTCATATAATCACCTTAACTGACACTACATGTTTCTTATAATTCTTAGAAATATTTCTCATTCCTTTAAATTATACAGGGAAATTCTTCAATCAGGACTGGGAGGATTTCTGGGTAATGAGAATACAACAACAGTTTGTCTGCTTTGCATGTGAGCGTTCTGAGTGTCAGTGACCGGGCTGATAAGAGGAGAGCACAGATGTTTGCATTTCTGGCAGCAGTAGGAACACTGAGAAGAGGCGCATACTGTGGAGTGATTTCTGTTACTGAAGGTCTGATCTTCTTAGCTGGACACACAGTGGGTATAATGGTTTAAATTTCTATATGTAAGAATCAGAAATTCTTTCACAGTGACACCAGTGGCCATAAAGTGAGCTGCAGTCAGCATCTTGTTGCTCGTGCATGTGCTCACACTCCATCAACAAGAGCGAGCACTAGCACGAGAGTACTGCAGGTGATGTCTTTTCTCTCACTTACACTTTTACAGATAATAACATAAAAGAACGTACAAGATCTCTAACATTGTGTTGCAACATGCTTCAGCAAAGCGTCTCTCACTCCTGGTCATTTAGCCCCTCCCCACCCTGCTGTATATGCGCACTCTCATGCACACAAAAATACACACAGAGAGCAAACACACAGAGGCTCTTGTTGTGCTGTTGCCACTGGCTGGTAGTGATGTGCAGGTCAGGGTTTTTCAATACCACACCCACACGACCCGCACTGCCCAACCCACAAACCGCCAGCTTTATTTACCAACTCTGTAACCGGTAGGCTCAGCAAGCTTGGGCCGGACACGCTGCGTTTTTCTTATGAGATGTGTGCTAGTTGATGGAGACACCCAGAAAACAAAGGCACTTTAGCCAGAAACTGTGATATCTGGCATGGTTAGGCAGCTAGCCACCAGCCAACCTGGTGAATAATAGAGCGGGAGAGCTAATATCTGCAAGGTGTTTCTAGTCAGATAAGTTGGCAACATTTATGTTGTGCTAGATGCCGTTCATTTGTTGACATTAGCAAGTGAGGGCAAGACCCTCGGGAGTGCGCAAAAACATCCCATCCTTTGGATTTGGATTGAAGTTTTTCAGATCGAAATCAGTCCACAGACTGTTACAGACAACCAAGAAAGTCAGGGAAGGTCTCATTTTTTATGTTGCCTTACATCTCGTTCACTCATTGGCAACAAAAAACAATTAATTTGTATAAATTGCTTCACAATTGGTACAAACAGAACTTTTAATGGGAGGTAAAAGCTGTGTACATGTTGGTAGATAGATATTTGCAGTAAATCTGAGTATTCATGATGTTTTACAATTATGTAAATACCAAAAAAGATGTCTTCATATGATACACTTGCTCTGAAATTTGATGACTGAACTGACTTGTAAACCACAAACAGTCCCTAAATTGTAAGAAAAATGTTATATTTATGCTCAGCATTTTTCAGTTTTGAAATGAGCATGCATGCAGTTATTATCTCAGTCTTTAATATTTCATTTAAATGGCATCAATTACTGGTTATCTTTTAAAGAAATGAATGGGAAAAGTGCATCTTTCAATCCATCTTGTGCATCATTTAGAGTCAAAATAAGAAGCCATTACAACATGCCACCCATCAACCTGCGGGTACTTGCCTTCTGCCATGCTAAATAAGTTGTGATATATGAACAATTAATGCATTAAAGCCTGTGTGTCACTGGCTATCATTCAGATATATTAGCTATTATATACATATCACAGAGCCCCTTCAGTCAAATCCAACCATGGTTGAGCTTTTCTCCATGTCTAAAAGGCTTTTACTTTTGATCCCATTTTCTTCCTTTCTCCCATAATTGCTGCAATTCTCATTTTCTTTAATGTAGGATGATCTGGTTAAGTGTGACAGTGATGAGTTACACTTTAAGGTCAGGGCTTCTGGCAGTTGGCGCTAAAAAGGGGGAAATCATTTTTATTTCCCTCTGTTTTGCTACACACTATTACTCTCTGCTTCCTCTGGCTCTGAAGGGTTTTGAATTTGATATTTTGGCTTTAAATGTACAGATCAAACATCTAACACAGATGTGAAAGTAGACAATCATTAATAACCATGGAACTATAAAAAGGTAACACACAAAGTAAAGCTAATGTAAAACATGAATTGATAAGAAAGTGCTGTGTGTAGCTTCCTCCACCAGAGGGAGACATTTTTCATTTTAATATGCACATACAGAAAATTGGATCATTGTGACTTTGTAACAGAGGAAAACAGCACTGTCAGTTGTAAACATGTGTTGCATGTCTCCTTCAACTACTGCCTCCAAAATCAGCCACAGACAGCAGATACTTTTTTTTATGTTGTACTTTTGGCAAATGTACAGTCAAAGAATATTAAAAACATAATATAAAGCAGCAGTAGATTGGCAAATATTCCCACTTACATCCCCTGTTTTGGCTTAAATGTTAAAGAAGATGTTTCTAATAAAAATGTGCATCCAGGTTTTTTCTCAAGGTCTCCCTGACTTGTTCTGGGAGTCAACCAAACACTCCACAAACTGCAAAATGTAATGTTTTGGTTGTGCTTTGGCTACGGGCAATGAGACAATTTTACCTTTTCTTGACTATCACATACTGTTACATTCATCTTTAATTAGTATTAAAACACTGCTACATCATCACCAGTAGTTTTAATCTTTAATCTTTATACAACTCCAAAAGTGAAAATTGCTAAAAATTCTAACCATTAAAAAGCAAGAAAAAAATTGTATAAATGCTTACAAGGGCCTTGTGCTGTTTTGATTAATGTTTTTCTATGGCGCGCGCATGTGTGTGTGTGTGTGTGTGTGTGTGTGTGTGTGTGTGTGTGTGTGTGTGTGTGTGTGTGTGTGTGTGTGTGTGTGTGTGTGTGTGTGTGTGTGTGTGTGTGTGTGTGCGTGTGTGTTATATTCATAGGATGTGTCATTGAGGAAAAGATCAGTCAGCAGGATGAGTAATAAGATGAGCCTTTGTAGTTCAAGACCTTTTTAAAACAGACAAAAGACCAAAATCTCTTACTGTCTCTCAGACAAAGACACACACACACACACACACACACACACACACAAGCACACAGAGGAATAAGCAGAGGAATGGTAGATACAGTGTGTTTACTTTTGCAATGCACCCTCAATTGTACGCTGTAATGTGCCTAAAGGGCTTGCACATATATATCAGCAAAACATTTGTTTGAAGCTTCCCGTGTTTCCAGGTTTAGAGCGCTCAAATGCCACCAGCCGACCTCAGCGGGGCTGTTGAGCAACGCAAAGATGGCTTTTATTAATGTAATTCATCCTCTCTGAATGGCCGCGACCACAACAGTGAAGCCCAGTGACATCTGATAGGCTGCAGAAAAGGCCACTCTCCATCTAGAGAGGATGAGTCAGTGGCTATGTGGGCTCAGCTCATCCCAGAGCAAAAGACACACAATGAGAGTCAATGACTAGCAGGGAGGCGCAATCAGTACAGTCAACAGAAAACTATGTGTTTATTGTTGCTTATTGGAGGATGAAAAAGAAAAGCACACGCACATTTTGTTGTTCCAGGATATACTTTGAAGACATTGTTTTCTGTACTGATGTTTGTTGAAGAAAAGGTCTGACACTGACGTACAGTAGAGTTACTGACTATAGGCATCTGTATTTCTATGGTTCGGAGTGACATGCAGTTTTACCCGGCTATGTCCATCAAAGAGAGCTTTCCTAGCAATAAAAAAACTTAAACTTGATTAGAAATCATTATCCCTAAAATGTGTGTAAACCTGCCCTGGATTTAACTGTCAATAAATAAAGTCTATTTTAA
Source organism: Scomber scombrus (assembly GCF_963691925.1). Taxonomy (NCBI): domain Eukaryota; kingdom Metazoa; phylum Chordata; class Actinopteri; order Scombriformes; family Scombridae; genus Scomber; species Scomber scombrus. Next base: position 24,308,188 of record NC_084970.1, read on the forward strand.
TAGTTATCTCCTACTCCCTCTGTAGCTGTAAACTGGAAGCTGGACCGCTCTGACCGAGTTATCCCAACAGACCAACAGACTCTTAAGCTGCTGAAGATAGAAAGGTAAAATAAACCTGCCTGTAATCTCTGCAAGACACACTGGTGCACATTTACAACAGTAAAGTGATTATTCACCAAAATCTATAGAATGCAGGCTTGTAGGGATTTGGGTAAAAAAGTTTTAAATATTCCAATTTTAGCTTTTATGGCATGACAGATATTCACACGAGAATGCAAGAGTTTTTTGAAACACACTTTCAGGTTTGAGGGACAGAAGAATTTGACAACTACTCTAGGGAAAGACAAGCTGGCTCTCTGCCCAGAAAGCAAACTAACATATGAAAAAAACACAGAGTAGTGTCAAGAAAACAGATAAATGAATCAGACTTTACATCAAGGCAGCGTTATCATAAACACAAACAAGCACGCACGCAGCCTAGCAGACTGTTCTGATTTAGCAGGAGATTGAGGTGAAGCAGAAAGTGTTATTCAGAATACATGAGTGAGCTCAGTGTACCTGCCTGCTGTGATCTACAAACAAACCACCAAGAAAGACTGGGCCTTATATCGGTGCAAGTGTGTTGGAACATGTGCGAGCATGTTTGCATGAGGAAGGGGGGTGAAAGAGGGGTCTAAATCTGGCTGAGACATATCAAACTGCCCCCTGTCAAAATGTTTCTCTTAGTAAGTTTCGGCCCCCTGGACTGACAATTTGCCTCTTTTTTAACTTGGCCACAGCAGCACCACCAACACTAATGGACTGACCACTCTGACCTGCAAACAGCAGGGAAAATGGGTTCTTGAGAGAAGTTAAAAAGCCCTGGGATGTTTTCTTTTTCCTTCCGTCTACAGTTTCAATAAAGGGGGCATTGTTTTAAAACTGAAAACAGTCACCCGCACAGAGGTGTTACAGAAGTGTGGTCTGGCTCTGAGTTTCTCTGGGAAGGAAAGGAAGGGGGAGAGGAGGGAAGAGTAGGGTAAGGGGGGGTAGGGAAAGGTAGGGGAGAGAAAAGGAGAGGAGAGGAGAGGAGAGGAGAGGAGAGGAGAGGAGAGGAGAGGAGAGGAGAGGAGAGGAGAGGAGAGGAGAGGAGAGGAGAATTACAACCGTAAGTCATTTTAATCTATTTTGCCTGGAGTCAGGCTCAGCTTACACATCAGCCCTTATCTGTGTACTTCCTTCTCTACATCAATAAAAAAAACGTTCCTCCCCACATACATTAACAGTTGACAAACACATATTTAGCCACAGCAAATTTAGGCCTGCTGCCATAAATCTGACAACACCCACCTGAATTACAACAAAAGCTACTTCCCTCCATTGGTCTGTCCCTGTACCTTCCTCTTCTCCATCTCTTTCTCTTTCTATCTCTTTCTTGCTCTCTGCTGCTCTCTCTTTCCACCAGAAGGCTTAAAAGTCAATATTTGAGGATCTGTTGCAGCTCTTGAACACTTCAAAGAGCACAGAGCTCCGCTGTGAACATAGCCTTTAATATGCCGTTCAGGAAAAGAAGCAGAGAGGGTCAATAAAGTGGGGCACAAGTGCTTCTTGTAGAGAAGCGTCTGAGAGTGTGAGTGTGTGTGTGTGTGTGTGTGTGTGTGTGTGTGTGTGTGTGTGTGTGTGTGTGTGTGTGTGTGTGTGTGTGTGTGTGTGTGTGTGTGTGTGTGTATGTGTGTGTGTGTGTGTGTGTGTGTGTGTGTGTATGTATGTGTGTGTGTGTGTGTGTGTGTGTGTGTGTGTGTGTGTGTGTGTGTGTGTGTGTGTGTGTGTGTGTATCTATAGGTCAAATATCCATTCATACATGTTGTGCATATAGAAAACACAGGTCAGGTTTTGCACACATTGCCTTGTAAAGATTTTTCAGGAATCCAGACAGAAAGAGAGAGAGAGAGCCACCGCAGTTATAAAAGCCAGGGTGAAAATAATAAAATCATAATAAAGCTTTCATTAGCTTTCAAAGGTGGCTCTGTGTGAGGCTGTTGAGGGCTTCCTGTGGCTTGCCTGAGGGAGCTGTTAGATGCCAATGTGGGAGCCAACAGGGCTGTCATAAGCCTGAATAGAAGGCCTAATGCACACAGCACGCCTGTGATTACTCTATTGAACTGGATAATTACATTACATTTATAAAAAAAGATGATGTGGAACATTAAGTTCAAGGGTTTGAAAGTGGTAAGCTGTGTAATTTCACCCAGTTCACAATTGCCCTAAACTCAGCATATAACTGGAACTAAAACACACTGGTACACATGCGAAACAGACTATTACAAGTGGCAGACATGTCTGAGACCCATTTTAACAACAGTGAGGCTATTTCAAAGCATCCATAACAAAATCTGCTGTAGTCCTGCTCAGTCACAGCTTGAGCTCATGTTATATTAAATATCCCCTCCAGACATGTTTTAAGATGTATATAGAATACTCTACTTTGAATAATAATTTGACATGGCATTTTTCCACAAAATATGCATAATTACCTCATTAAAATAGTTAAAATGGCATCTATTCTTTCTCCCTCATTAAAAATCCTAGAGTCTGTTAATATGCAAATATTTTGTATTTCAAAAGTTTATCTGCTGGACACAAGATGTTTCCTACTTTCCTGTGAAGTCAATCTTTCATGTACTTGAGGTTGCCAGTTTCCACATCACTCTTGTTTAAGTTCATTAATTGATTGGCTTCCAAAGGATTTGTGATGTCATAAATCATGCTTGTAGGCCAACCCCTTCCACTGTATTTTCAATGAGCCAAGATACACTTCCCACTTGTAGCAGATGAAACAGCCTTCTAGTGTCAAACTCTGCACATCATTTTGCACAATGAAGCTCAAACATTCAACTGTAAAAACAAGAAGAAAAACATGTTTTTGACTGGAGGGGGACTTTAACTGATGAGTGTGAGAAGTTTTTGTGGAGAATCTGATTTTGTTTTGCTATTGTTAAAATTCCTCTCTGATCAACTTTGATTTCTACTGCTGGAAGCACTGTTCTCCACAAAGAAATAACAGCACAAACGTTCTCCTTCAGAAATCTGGGTTACTGTGAAGCAAGTACAGTAATAGATACAAAACAGTTTTTTGCTATAACATAGTCTGTCAATTATTTTCTCAATTTATCGATTAGTCATTCAGTCTTCAGTTCCCCATAGGTACAACTTCAAATGCCTTGTTTTGTTCCAGCCAACAGTCCACAACACAAAGACGTTCAGTTTACTACATATAAAACTCAAGAAACTAGGAAATATTATTATTATTTTGACTGACTAATCGATTGATCAAAGCATTACAACTCTAATAATAACATGATTAATATTCATCATGTAAAAAGATTAGGATGAACATTTTGGTTCATTTGCATGATCCCATATGCTGCAAACACACTGAATAGGCGAAAAGCGGCACACCACAAAAATATCATTTTTCTGCCGTGGGGGCGTGACCTTTCATTTCTGTAATTCTGTGTGCCACAGTAATAAACTACAGATGTGAACCAAAAACATTGCTGATAAATCTGATGTTCTCTGATATCGGTTGCCAAAGACAGTCATCCCACTTAACTTTTTTTTTTCATTCAATTCTTAAAAATTCTTAAATAATCTAAATCATTGATAAGAGATTATTTGCGCCATGGAGAGAGACATCGCTCTTGCTGTTGCTCTGGTGTATTTGAGGAGTAAAAGACGTTGCTTTGCCCGTCTGTGGGTGCAACTGCATCACAGACCGGGAGTGATCATGATGTCATGCAGTGCCCGACATAAACAGCCTATTTCAACACTTGTGTGCAAGGTGGGTATTGAACTTGAAGCAGAAAAATTATCCAAATACTGACCCACATGCAAATATAAAATCTCAGTCACATTGCGCAGACTGGTGATCCCTGTCCATACAGTCTTCTGTTTTCTGCATTACTATCATTGTACAATAAGTTTATCTTCTATGTGTTTCGGGTGGGAAGAAATGATTTGAAACACAAGTCAACATGTCAGACGACTCTATGTATTTATTGGCTGCAGGTTTTCTCTCGTCGTACTTCACCGCAAAAAGATAAACTATTCCCAACTTTTTTTTGGCCGCACCTCACTGCAGAAAAGTGCGTCCAAAGAGCAGGTTTAAATAGATATTGCATGGCAACTTGCCGGAGGTCGCTTTTCGCCACTCTTTGGTGTGTTTGCAGCGTTACAGTTTAACATCCCGCTTTAACATCCCGCTAGATAATAAACCTATTAGCAATCAGCCTCACTTGGTTACGTTTTAAAGTAAAATTGTGTTAAAATTCAGTCCTATATTATTTTTATTTTAGGTCATAATTAATTTACTGGCTTCTAGCAGTAAGGTTGCAAGTTGTAATACACCCTGCCTCTTTCAAGCGTGTAGGAGAACCTATGGTGGTCATGAAACTAGCGAAAAAGGTGAAAGGTCCTCTTTACAGCCAGTGTTTGGTTTATCCATTGTGAGCTACAGCAGAAACATGGTAGTGCAACATGGCCGGCTCTGTGGAAGAGGATCTGCTCCCTATGTAGATATAAAGGGCTCATTATAAGGTAACAAAAACACAACAAATCTTATTTTCAGGTGATGACACACTAATGTTAATTGTTATTATGTTTCATTTCTGCCAAGTCCGTTCCTCTAGATGCCTCTAAATTCTATACACTACACCTTTCAGCCTTTAAGCTTAAAATGTGTAAAACCAAGGTTTACAGTCCATATTATTTTGCTATAACATATGGAAGCATCTTGCATTGGTATGTCTGTTTCCATGTACGGATTGTGTGAACTCAGGTCTCATCTTCACTGCTAAGTATGTTAGAGCAGAGAGCAGAGAGGAGAACACAGAAGTCAGAAAACTAAGACTGCCTTCCTGTCTTGTTCTCTGTCTCTTGTTCTCTTTGTTCTCTTGTGTGTACATTTTGTGTAAGTTGCTTTTATTGTTGTAATAAGACAATGGAAAACTCTGAGATGAGGAAATTATATAGTATTTAAACTAGATGTCACAGCTTTAAAGTAATTCATTGAAGTAGCACAGATACAGTAGTCTGTGTGGTAGTCCCAACCAGTCAAGGCAGATGTCTGCCCACTTAGAGCCCAGTTCTGCCAGAGGTTTCTTCCTGCTAAAGGGGAGTTTTTCCTTGCCGCTGTCGCCAAGTGCTGCTCATGTGGGAATGTTGGGTCTCTTTGAATTAAATTAAAAAGTATGGTCTAGACCTGCTCTATGTGAAATATGCCTTGAGATGACATTTGTTGTGATTTAGTGCTATATAAATAAAGATTGATTGATTGATTACATTTCAAACACCTGATTTTAACTCTTATATCTCAAATGTGTGACGTTATATATTGTAAATGTTTTCAAGTGTTCAATATTATTTTATTGCAGACAGTAACAAACCACTTGTATTACAAACAGCAGTCTTCAGATTGCAGTTTGGGTTTTACTCTTGATGAATGAGCTGTGATTAAGCAGTGGCCAAGTTTAATTAAAAGTGTTTTACACTGTGGTACATGCATTTAAAACAGGATAAATATAAAAATAAATTAGCAACAACTCTAATCATAATAAAAACTTCCCATTAAGCCTATTTGAGACAACAAATCAACATAAATACATCCAAAGGATGAATCGAAGGGGGGGAGGATTAAAACGTTGATATCAGTCTTATCACCAGTCGAGAACAGGCCATCATACACTGGACTCCCAGCAGTAAAAACAACATTCATTTCTCACTCAAGCCAGGATACTGGTGATAAGCAGGACAATTATGCCATTATATCTGCCATGTAGAGAAGGACGACAGGATGAGAGGTGGGGGGAGATGAAGAGGGGAGAATGGGAACAGACAGTAGGCTTGGTGTGTTGCTGTGTGTTGCAGTGTTTAGGATTTCATCGCCCAGACGACTACAGACTAATCCCTGGAGACTCCTTCCTTACTTAGGAAATACTTCCTTCCGTCAGGCTGACAGAAGAAGTGATTTTCCTCCAAATGACTACAGTGAAACAGAGAGGCACAAACCTAAGAGATATGCCCAGAGTTCTGGTGTGAGGAAAATAAATTTGTACTGATGTTTTGATAAAAATTGCAACATGTTTGCGCTTAAACGTTTTTTTCTTAATACATCTTATAAAAAGTCATTTGTCTCCGTCGAATGTTCTGATGTAAAAAAAAAAATACATAAATAAATAATGCCTTAATTTGTGGTTTACCCATAAATTGGATAACTAAATTATTTAAAGAATCTTGGTTAAACTTTTCCAGAAAAAGAGCTTATTATGGCCTGAAGCATTCAAGAAACATAGCAAATCAAAGTAATATGGTTTGTTTGGAAAGCAGTGAGTGTCAGCTCAGTCTTTGCTGTACACTGCTAACAATTTTTTTTAGCAGCACAGTCAGCTCTCTTGCACAAACATGACACTGAACTAATACTAACTCAAAACACACATGTAAAGCTAAACACTTTGTAAATCTCTAAGAGCAAAAATGGTGTAAATCTGTCATAAAAATACAGTTCCTGTTTAGCAACGTGCTGCATCATCTAATCCAGAAAATGGCCCTAAGACAACAGCCAGCAGCCATAAATCTCCATTTCAAACGGGCACACAGGAGACAGACAATGTAAAGTGCTGACAAGTGTGTGTATTTTTAGGGCTCATCTCTATGCAGTTAGTGGCAGTGTTGTGTGTGTGTAAGTGTGTTTAAAAGAGACGTAGATAAAATATAAAACAGAAAGTGTGTGTGTGTGTGTTCGTGTGTGTGTGTGTGTGTGTGTGTGTGTGTGTGTGTGTGTGTGTGTGTGTGTGTGTGTGTGTGTGTGTGTGTGTGTGTGTGTGTGTGTGTGTGTGTGTGTGTGTGTGTGTGTGTGCATGTGTGACCGCAGTGGTCCAGGATTTGAAAAGGTGTGTCAACTGAGCTGGATCTCCTGATCAGCAGTAAACACACACACACAGACACACACACACGATGGAAAGTCAGCAATTAAGTCTTAAGTCTAACACTGTCTAAGTCTAGTCAAATCTAACAGCACTCAAGAGGTATTAAAGAGTTTATTTATGGAAAAAGACAATATAAAACTGCAATTTGCATGCTTTGGATTTTTTGTGGCTCATAAAGACTCAAAGTAAACTAAAATAACTGATAAAGAAGAAATAGAGCCACAGTACATGCTCTAGCACAAAAACATGTTGTAAATGAAAACATGGACACACAATACGTGTCATTAAGCACAGAGAACCGGACACAAGGTTGGAAAAAGCGCTTCGCTAACCAGCATGTCTTACACAGGAGCTGGAATGGCAGACAGAGAGAGAAAAGCAGCCGTGGTCAGTCTGACTACGTTGTTTCATTGCAGCAGCCCAAACGCCTGGATTGTTGAAGGGTATTGACTCTGAATAATCCTGCTTCCCTCTAAATCCTCATCCTCTGACTTCAAACGCTGTGCAAAGACTTTCAATAGAATCTGGCATCCTCCCAACTTTCTCTCCATCAGTCGCTCATTCTTCTTCTTCGCATTCTTTTTCACTCTCTGTCCTCCCCTGGATCAACTGTCCAGCCTTGAATCACAAAGCCAAGCACAAATTCTGTGGGAATCTCGAGGAGGCCCCTGCGTTTGCTGGCATACACACACACATACATATACACGCACGCACACACATACACACACTCCTCTTGTAAGGAGTGACAACAAAGAAGGCACGGCTGTAGACCCGGTGGACAAAGAGTCTGCCAAATGAAAGGTCCCACACAAAGGAGTGCAGAGCAGGTTAGAAAGGATTTGAGGGCCAGCTGTGAGTGTCAACCTATGAAATCTTCAAATAAGTGCAACTACCACTCAGCATATTCAATATATGCAACTATTCATCACACCATTCACCCAGCCATGTCTGTGTGGTTGGAGATACTATCTGAAATCAGTGTTTTAAACTAATTTCAGGTTTCCTATCACCTCACCAGAAAGATACTATGATGTTTTTTAATAACGGACAGGCAGGTCTAGGACTAATGGTTTGCTGATGTTATGGAAAATAAAACACTACAGCCATGCTAGCAGCTCTGTTAGGCTTTACAGAGGCACAGCGGTGCTTTGAGGTAAATTCTAAAACATCTTAGTTTAGCTTGTTAACATTTGCTAACAAGCACTAAACCCAAAATAAAGAGTTTAGCAGATATTTGGTCATGAACCAAAGTAGCAAGGAACTTATTTCAATTCATCCAAAGGGGAGCATGAATTTGTTCAAATTTCATGGCAATCCAAGCAAAAGTGACATTTTAAAACGAACAAATTGCAACTTCATTACAGGAAAAGTAAGGGGATCAACAAAGTCCTTCATCATGTAGGTCTATAAATAAATGTCTTTGTGCCAGTCCATATAGGATGTTGATATACACTCACCGGCCACTTCATAAGGTTTACCTGTGCAATCTAATGCAATCCAATATACAATATACAATCTGCCATAAATTCTACTTTTATGAAGCAAAGCACTTTTTCTATTTTCAGTATTTGTTGACATTGTCAGAAAGGTGATAATTCTACTTGTGAAGTCGTAGTAGGTGGAGGTGGTGGTGTACTGGAGTACATTATAATGATAAGTGCTCGTTTTGCTTATGTATGTTAATTGAGTAGACAAAATATTAGGAACACCATTTAATATAATGCACTTAAGTACATCACCACTAGCCACTATGACCTGAATAATAAACATAAAGAAGAATTATCATCTTTCTGACAATGTCAGCAAAAATTAAAATGTATAAGCCTCATTAAAGTAGGATTCATGGCTGCACTGTGCACAGGTGTACCTAATACACTCACCGACCCTAAAGTGGTGAGCGTATATCACTGGACAAGTGAAAAATGTCCACATATTCTAGAAAAGAAATATGTGTACCAAATTTTATGGCAATCCATCCAATAGCTGTAAAGACATTTCAATTAAAACCACAAATGTTAACCTCATGTTGGCGCAAGAGGAAAAGTCAAGGGTTGACCAAAGTCATTTAATATCATCTACCGAGCACTGAGGATATCTGTACCAAATTTAATGGAAACATTTGTTGAGATATTCCAGTCTGGACCAAAGTGGTGAACCAACAGACTGAACTTTTCCCTCACTAAAGCTATGCTGTCAGCATGGACTAAAAAACTTTTAATATCTGCAAACATGTCACCAAGATGGTATTTTGTAGATTACTTCCAGTCATTATGCAGAATGCAACTGTTGTTTTCCAGCAATCAAACAGAATGTTTTCCATGCTGCTTACCAACAACCAAACTGTAAAACTGGTATCTTTCATTTCACACCTCTGATATTGTAGGGCTTTTTTCAGAAACAGTAAAATCATTTTTTACATGATAAAACAAAAAGCAGCACGTATGTGAGAAAGCCGGATGTGTCTTGAAGGGAATCTAACATTCATTGTCAAGACAAAAGATCCTAAAATGCAGAGTCCTATAAAAAGAAGCATATTTTCCCTGACTGAGGCGAGCAGCCAATTTGTGACCAACATAGAAACTTTACTGGAAGGGAACACTATGTTACTGTAGTCAGTGATGCAGTGCTACTCAGGGCTGGTCACAGCACAGTATCTGTCCTTGGTAAAGAAATTACTGTTTTGAGCTCGAAATTCTTGGAGAAACTGTGGATTGCAAAGGAGCAGTTAGGTAAGTGTGGTGGCAGCTCCAGCACTGCTTTTAGGACAGCTTTTTTGCACAATCCCTTGAAGACTGGCTGGGTAATCACACTGGAATATTACATACAGAATACAGACAGAATGTCTTTATCTGAAAGGCAGACTTCTGAAGCAACTACAGTAGAAATAAGTCAAATGAGAATTCAAATATTTTGTCAGTAGCAAATATAGGTGAGTGCTTCTGCACTGCACATTACAATAATTTAATTTAAAAGAAGATAGCAGGTTTAAGGTAGAATAATTCTTGTGTAAATAGAACAGTGGAAATACATACTATAAATAAATATCAATAATTTTACTTGAGTGATGTAGTTAGATGATATTGCATTTGTTAAACAGATGAGTGCAACCTGACAACAGTAAATCACAGAGAGCATCTCTTATCACAATAATGGCATAGACCTGAGTGTCTCCTCCATCAGTTTCATGTACTCCACAATACAGATTGATAAAAAAATAAGAACAAAAATATTATGAATTCAAGCTTTGACTGATTCTTTTTTTCTAATAAATGTCATTTGAGTTGTGGTTTCTCTGTTTATAGCTTGTGGCTCTGAAGATGGCAGCATTCATCAGTCCATGTGTCTGTTAGTTCAAACCACTTTTGTTGTAAGGAGTAGCATGACTTCTAGGCATGGCCAGATTAGCCCACTAGGACACAAACATGAGTCATGTGCCCCCAATGACACTGAGTCTGTGATCATTCGAAAAAATGTATTTAAGAATATGCATTATGTGATTTTGACAGACATCTCTCAACAAGGTATTAATACATTACCTGCCTCATGCACATTTCCATGTCTATATTTATAGTTTGGGCATCTACTGGAATATCTTTGCATGATGTGCAGTTTGAAAAGCTCATTATTTATCTTATTTGGCTTTTTATGCAGCCCCTCAGTTCAGCCTCTGTCTGAAATATGCTGTTTTGGCTCCTGTCTCTTTAAAGCCCCCTTCCTAAAAAGCCCACTCTGTTCTGATTGGCCAGTTCCCTGAAGCTAGGCAGAGACAGGATTTCACTTTATTCCTCGTTTTTTACTCGAAATGGATCCTTCTCAAAATCACAATTTATTAATAATTACGAAAATGCACAATTACTGTCTTCTTTCTATTCATCAAATTAAAAATATTCTTTTCGAAGATTCAAATCCAGGATGTTGTGGTTTAATGGTTGTAGTTAGAGTTTTTCATATGAGCCAACATTCACTATATATGTACATTTACAACTACTAGCCTCCATATGAAATAATAATGCAAGCAGGATAATAGAGAAACATGCCTGTGTCTGTATCAGTCCCACCCGCACATGCTCTATATGAACATGTGTTTGTGTGTGCTCAGCTGAAAGGTTGTGTCCTGCTGAGAATAGAACAGCATGTCGTCTTCAGTGTTTGACAAATATTAGCAAAAGTCATGACAAAACACATTAAGAATTGCACTGATTGCAAAGACAGGGGACATCCATCAATAGCCGAGCTACTTCGGAAAACACGGGTGGCAGCAACTCTACAAAAAACCCACTGATTTTCCATTATCTTTATCTTTATTGTGCTTTTTACAGCAGAGCCATCTCTAAGACACACTGCAAACACAATAAAACAGGCAACGTTATCAAAGTAACAGGCCTATGTCATATGAGGAAAATGTAGTCTATGCCTCAGCCTCATACAGTTATTTTACAGACTGAAATTTCCTTGAATACTTTTGTATTTCTTGCCATTGATCAATTATGCAAACTAATATCACATGCCCCAAATCATGTTTTAAAAATAAATGTGATGTAATGGAACATATCTGATCAAATATATTTTTCCACATCATGCATTTTAACAAAGATTTACATAATGGCTTATCCTGAGTAATTTTCTCCTGCTTTGTGAGAAACAAAAGATATCAGTGTATGTGACGGAAAAGTAGCATAACAATGTGACAGAGTGCACCAAATTTGGGCTTTTATGGCCAAAATTTGTCATGCATGCCTACTGATCCCCTGTAGCTAGTTAATTTTTCCCACTGGTCCACTGCCTTGTGGAAAGCCCTGGTATGGGTGTTTGCATTGACCTAACTGGACTAAAAAAACTGAATTCATGTACTGACACAGAAACTGCTGTAAAAAAAACCACAACATTAAACATCATCTGTCTATTAAGCAGCATACAGCTTTATTTCCCCCCTACTGAGACCTCCTTGTTTGGCACAGAGTGTGTTGTACTAATTTGACAGCTGATTATGGTTTCCTCTCAGTCAAGCCGTGGGGCCACTGCCATTCAACTATTTTCCTTTCTCAATTCAATGAGTAAAAGATGGGCAGTGGATCCTTTAAGAGCTGGTACACAAAAACAAAATTAGCATCTATGAGTGCAAATAGCAAGTCCTGAGCAGAAAAGGCTAGCTTTCCAGTTCAACAATAGCAACCCTCAGTCCCGACTGTTTGATCTAACATTCATCAGCACTACTTGCGTTCCTGACAAAACAGTAGGTCACAATTACAAGCAGAGCAAATGCAAAAGCAAAGGCCGACTGACTCTTGTCTGCTGGATTCCTGGGTTTCATGTTGACTCAATTTTTTTTTCTCCCAGGCTGGAAACCAAAATGACACATTGACTGGAATGAAGACCACAAGCCACAGAGTGTCGATGGCCTCAACAGCAATATTCCGCAGACATTTAAGTAACAGTAACATTAAATTTATAACAGCCGCTCTCAACTTGCCCATCATCGTGGTCATGTTATATTGGTGGAGACTTTCAGATGAGTTATGGTATATAAAAAAACACACATTGTATTACTTCATATCTATTTTTTGACGTTTTCTTCTTTTTTTTGCCTTTGTAGCTGTAGCTTCCTATTTATTTCACTCTCCTTCCAGTCTTTAAGCTACGCTAGGCTAAACAGGATAAACACCTCCTGATTCTCGCTCAATACTTAACAGACGTGAGAGTGTGAGTGACTTTCTCACCTCCCAGCTGTTTTTTTTTCTCCAAAAATGTGTCACAAAGAGGGGCCAAAAAGTTCAAAGCTACAACTTAATATTATTGAGCTAAAACTAATAGTTGATGTAACAGAATGTGTAAATGTAAAATCATAAATGTTTTATCTGAATGTGTACATGTATCTATGTTTTTAAAGTTGTTACTGAATTCAGGTTCAATTGGGGCAAGACTGACTGCGACTCCAGTGTGAACAAAGTGATTATAAAATCCTTCATTACATCGCACACTGAGGACACTGATTATATTATTTACAGAGTTTGGAGTATCCTTCAGTTCTGCAGTCAGCACAAGGCAATATACACTGCCTTCCAAATAGTTTCTCAATTCAAAGTCTTTCCCAAAGGAGGGCAGTCCTTTGATCTAGTGATCTCAAGAGCATTTTGCTATGATTTGAGCGCCCCTCCTTAGACGCTCTCTCAGCTGATTCATAGTGGGTTGTATTCCTCAGCTTTATTTGACTCCTGCCCCACGGGGTGCTGGGATTGCACAGGTTGGTTGCCATGGATGTAAGACAAACCTGCACAGGATGAAAAAAGATCTCCCCTGAAGCCTGGCTCAGCGGGCTGCATATTTGTGCATTGTGTGGACGCTGTGCAGGAACCTCACAACCGGTGAATGGAAACATGCAGTCCTGAGAGACTTGGGGGGGGGGGGGGGGGGGGGGGGGGGGGGGGGGGGGGGGGGGGGGGGGTGCTGGAAAGCTCAAAGACCATCTGCTTGACAATATTCCATCAACCTAGTCTTTTATTCTTTTGATTTTTTTCTATCCCAGTTGCCCAGCTATCTTTTTTGGCTGTGAAATGACTGGGAAGGCAGCGGTCGGGTTCATTTAAGGACGAGAGAGATAAATGTTGTGGCGCATTGCTCTGAAGAAAATAGAAATATGTAATGAATCATTACTGCAGGATGAGCTGCGCTTTGAGGCTCCACTCATAATTAACGGCTCAGACGCTTGTTTCGCTTATTTGCATTAATATTATAGTATTGACTATACTTTTTCTACATAAAAGTTGCCCTTGAAGATTTTTTATAACTGTGGCACATTACAAGCACAGAAACATGAGTGTGGAATCCCCCAGGAAAAAACATTTTAAATAGCATTTTATGGGTTTGTTTTATTTCCCAGTGTCTCCTGAGTGTTTTAGACTGTTATCCATCTACATTCTTCTAATTTCTTTACCCCCCCCCCTTGCCTTTCAGCTGCATCATATAAAAGATGCCTAATTGAAGGCTTTGCACAAAACAAATGACCACATTAGCCTGCCCCCTTTTAACTCGTCCTCTTTCCTGTCTGTGGTATTGATGCATTATACACTCTGCTTGTTCTCTGTTGTCTCTCAAATTACAGTGCAGGCTGCCAATCATTTGCAAACTAAAACTAAGGGACTTGTTTGTTTCTCTATACCCTGAAAGCCCCCCACCCCCCCCCCCCCCTGAAAATAAATGCTTCCTGTCTATTCTCCTCCTGTACTCCATCAGAGTGTTTTGCCTTTTAACTTGTTCTTGAATTAATCAATAAAAGCTAAATGAGATTTTTCTTCTTTATCTTGTGTTGGTGTTTTGATTCCAAGATGATCTCTTAAGTTGCTGGCCATTTTCCACTGGCATTATAATCTGAAAACAGCCTTTACAAAAACCCACAGCCACACAACATGAATAAGAAACAATTCACTCACATTAATTCAGCGTCATTGAACATTCCCTAGATAGGAAAGAGGGATTAAATGCTTGACTTGAATTTCTTTTATGTCCACGCATGAACAGCAAAACAGCTCTTTCTTCCACCCTGTTAAGATCTAAGAACCTGCCAGACATTTCTGTCCCTCCGTGCTTCCCATACATATGGTGCCACAGTGATTTTTTCTCCATTTGACAAAGGCTCTTAAAGACCTCTACAGCCAAGTAGAACAATGCCACGTGGGTGGCTCTGTTTTTGTGTGTGTGTGTGTGTGTGTGTGTGTGTGTGTGTGTGTGTGTGTGTGTGTGTGTGTGTGTGTGTGTGTGTGTGTGTGTGTGTGTGTGTGTGTGTGTGTAAACAGATAGTGTTAGACTGTTTTAACGACTGCTGATCAAGTGTCATCTTTCTACACAGGTTTTCTAAATTGTCAACAACAACCAATAATGAGCATGTGCACATGAATACTGTTGGAGGTAGTACACATTTTTAAAGTATAATTTGGTTAAAGTTGTGATAAATATAAACCACATTTTACCAACTTTGTTTGGATTAAAGCTGAAACTATTAGTCAGCTATAGATTAGTTGGTTTACATGAAATTACATTTCAACAATTATGATAACAGATTACTTGTTTTGTGAACAAAATGTCAAGCATCCTTCACTCCCAGTTTCTCAAATGTGAGTATTTCTTGGTGTGTGGTTTTCTTTGGATTTTGGACTGTTGGTTGGACCAAACAAGCCATTTGAATATGTCATCAAGGGCTTTGGAAAATTGTGAAGAGCATTTTAGAGTCCAAACACATAACGGATCAATCAAAAAAGTAATCGGCAGATTAATGAATTATGAAAATAGTTGCAAACCTTGTTTGGATTACAATGAAAGAAATCACAAAAATACCTTGAGAACTCTACATAATTATTTCTCAGAGCAGTGACGCTGTAACTCCAATATCATCTGTTGCCACTTGTATTACGCAGCCTGTATGTTGGAAGCAGCCGCCAATGTTTGTTGACCGATGAGAGCCGATGTTGACAGGGAACTCTGTTTGGTTTGGCAGGGGCGCGCTGGCTGCCATTCCACAGATTAAACCATGTGAGGGCTGCTCATTTTGGGAGCATTTTCCAAACAGCTACAGCAGTTCCTGCAGCCTTATTTGACTGCTGCTCTGTGTGAGCAACGTTGTCAACACCTACAATGTAGCAGGAACTTTTGGGAGCAGGAAGGCAAATGCAATTGTTAGAAATTTAAAGAGGGGCCTAAATAGTTATAAAATGATGAGGCTGGTGATATTTTTTTATTTTTACTTAGGGTCAACAATGCCCATGAAAAAAGAAAAAACCAACAAAGAGTTTAACCTGCTAACAACTGTAGCCAAAGCCTGATATGATTTGTTCCTCTGTGCCATAGATAAAATAAGACCTCCCTTGTTGTCCAAAAACTATTAAAAACACATCAGTGAACCACACTGTTGCACATAGTGATTACATTACCTTGTACGTGGGCACAGTACTTTTTCATTCAAATCCCCAAAATACTGTCCTGTTTCAGTAAATACTCACTAAAGCAACAAATGGCTATTTTTAAGCTGCCAGAAATAGTCCCCAACAAATATTTACTTCTGCTTGGGTAGCATTTGTGTCCAGCTGTTTCAGGAAAATACTAAAAACTGGAATATATATTTGTGACCTTTTTTGTGTGACAGGATAGGGAAGTCAGAAAAATATTGAAAGAACGCATTGTTGGCTTTGTTCTTTTGAGAGAAAAATGTAAAATAGTGTCAATCCTTTTAAAACGCTGACAACTTTGATAAGACCGGCAATGTTTGCAACTTTGTTTTAAGTTCAGTTTTTTAAAGATGTCATGCTTCATTAACTTTTTATACAAATGCAGAATATTTCAGTTCAACGTCAGAGCCCAAACAGACACACGAAACATCTGACGACAAAAACAGGGCAATTCCCCTGCAAACCACAACTAAAACACTGTGATCATGTGAGACTTTCCTATAAATCATTTGAGTTTAGGAGGAGGATAACTGTACGTCTTTAAACTGAGAGACATCGTTAAACTGAATTGGCTTAATGATATGTCTGAGACTGTACATTCAAGTCACAAGCTCTGTATTTGTTGCCCACCTATTTCAGCCGTCATGACATCTATCAGCTAGAGTGGGAGAGGCAACCCACACTGGGCAGCAGGAGCGCTCAGACCGAGGCAGGTTGTTGCCTGTAACTATCAGTCAGCCCTGAAGAGTGAAATGATGGTGAGGAATGGAAACAATGTAAGAAAGATGTTGAAACCAAATGCACGAATGGACATCCACTTGAGCAAAGCAGCCTGTTTATGATGGGAAAACCGTTTTCCAGTCATCTAAATAGGATGGTTTGACATTATTATGAGGATACAGAGTTAGACACCTTGCACAGTACCAAAAACAATTAGAAAAAGCCTTGCAGACAGCCTCCTGAGTCTCCTTCAGGAAAAGACAACCTATCTAATCTCAAGATCAGAGTGTAGCGGTAGATCTGGAAGGAGGACAGACTCTACTCTGTTTGCTCTGAAGTGGAGCCTCACCGCACGCACACACACTGACTCATCCAGTGTTTTTACAACACCCACACAAATCTAAACCCCTGAATGTATACTCCAAACTCTGAAACACACACAAACATCTACGCACGTGCAATTATCCATATAAACACTTTGTGCAATAGTCTAAGTATGTGCGTATGAAGTTTAGACCTTACAACAGCTAACACTTACCTTGAAAAGCAGCCACGTTGCGTGAGATGAGAAACTTGAGGCTGGAGCTGGATGTCTGAAGAAGGTTCTGGATGTCTCGCCGGGCCGCCACCTGGTACCTCTCCTCCATCTTCTTGGTGCAGCAGGTCTGGTTCTTAGACATGCACACCTGAAGGTCTGAACCTGAGAGTCATAAAGTTAAACATTAGAAGCCGGAAACACAGATGATAGGAGCAACTAGCAGCAAGACTAGGACTAAGAAACAGGGTGGCTCAGTCTTAGAAATATAGTATCATATTCATCTTCAGCCATGTCTGTATGGGAAATACTTGTGTCTTTATATATGTTATGATAACATTTGAGTAACAGTTAAGCATTCATTTCCTGAAAAAATATATACCCAGCAATCTTTGAAAAACCCAGAATGTTGTTTTAATAACACTTGCTGCTGATATAAAGGTATTTCCTGAATACTCAAAGACTCTTCTAACAGTCTCCATGACAAAATATTCCATCTGTTGCACAAAAAATAGATATTTTGAATCTTACTCAACTCAAGACTACATGTCCTAATCCAAGTGGCCAAAATTACATATTTTTGCTATTCTTGTGCTATTTTGAATGAAAATGACAGAATTTAACATTAATATAGACAAATATGACTGACATGACTGACATTTTGGTTCACGTGGAATAAATTAAGCGAAGACATATATCATATTTAGCTACCATCTTTGTTTGGATCTGGAAACAGAGCCGCAACTTCAGAAACTGAATGAGAATCTTTGAGGATTTTAGAAATAGTGTTGTTAAACGATCTTTTGTGTTTGAAAAATATATACCCGCCATTGTTTGACAGTGACATAAAAGCCTACCTTTCTGACTTGAATGTAATGGTAATACATGAGAGAGGCACAAACTGGGGCCAGGGATTTGCATGCTCCACTTTCCTCCATACATTCCAAAGACACATAAGTCAGGTGTACTTGGACACCCTAAACTGCCCCGAAGGCATGATTATGTGGATGTGTCTGACTATTTTCTGCATTATCTGTAAGATGGGCTGACAACCTGTCTGAGCTGACAGGCCGATTTCTTTCCTTCAGATATGCATTCATCAAAAAGACAAAGCATCTAAATAAATGATCATTTATGTCTGTGTAAAAACATCAGCAGTTAACAAATGATCAAAAAAGCTATATGGGTAGTAAACATCCCCAAAACATTGCTAAAAAAAGACATGCGATGAACATGTTTATCTAATGCGCACGTTGAAAAAAAACTTAAGTGGAGCAAGAAAACCAAAACACCTAGATTCTAAGAGAAGATCTGTATCAAAGAGTTATCGCCTCCCCTAAGAGATGTCTCAGATTTTCCACTACGGACAAATGTAAGCAATCTGCACACATACAGGATCAAATCAAAACATCTTAAAAGCGACCCAAGAAACTCTGCAAAAGCCTCTCTGACAAGCCTAGGCACAGTGGAAGGAGCTGTTGCCAAAGACGCTATCAGCTCCCTGCAAGGTTCAAGAGTAAAAGAGGGAGCAGAGCAGGCGATGGCACACGTGGAGGAATTCAGACTCTTCCAGATAAGACAACATGAAAGAGCCCCAGGTCTTGCTTTTTTAACCTAAACGCTTCACACAACTATTTCCACTTTCCAGCACGGCAGACAACAGCCTTTTGGCCGAGGTGATAGACTTCTGACTTGCTGTGCGCTGACCTCAACTGAAGACTGTTTGGCACTTCTTATCACACAGGCAGCCTCAAACGTGGAAACAGCTCTCTCGGATTCCTGGAATTTCTGGAGGTTATTTTTCACCAGCCCACACCCAATTATAGATAACTTCCAAACATCACGCTCAAGGATCATCCATATCTGTTTCCTCGCTATCTTTCATTACACTATCTGATGTATTACAGTATACTAATCTGAACCTATCAAGGAAATGATTTGCATCTTTCCAGTGTCAAGATGCATTTGCACTTTTAGCAGTGTGAGCCTGCCAGAAAGGTCAGCAGAGGTGCATTTTTAAACAGTAGCAAGTGTTTTTACAGGGTTAGTGGCCAATGAACTAGGAGGTTATCATCACTTAAACTATGAGAGGCACCCACTGCACACAATTTATTTCAGAGAAAAATCATTTAAAGTACTTTTCAGGTTGCAATTCTGCAAAACACTACAGCCCTGGGGTTTAAAACCACACAGCCACACAGACTCTTTTAAGGGGCAGACGTGGTGCTAGTGTTATTTAGAGGTTTAAGAGGTATTTGAGGGTGTTCTGTCAATTGAATCTGCTGCTGGAAACTTGATGAAGTTTAGAGGGAGCAGTTTGCGGCTTGCTGGTAGTCAACACCATTAAGATTTACTTTTCCAGCAAGAATACAAAGCAGCAGCAGCAGCCCACTCAATGACAGCCCACATTAAAAAATCTGCACCCATAATTCCTCTAAATCTTGTAGTAGAAGTATCATGTGGATTTACATTATTGGTGGCATTCTGAAAGTTAACTGAAGCCTAGTTTACCTAACTTTACACAAAATAATTCCTGTTTATCCCTGCAAGCCACTTATCTGCTTTCCAAGAGGCTGAGTTGATTTTTTTTTTCCCCTACCACTACCAAAAGTAATCTCACCAGCTTTAGTTCCTGGTTTTACAGGATTAAAACAGCACATATTTTATCAACACAGTGATGGACACAACTGTGAAGTAAACAATGATAAGTAATCTGCTGTTCCGTTGTACAAACCAATTCCTGATGATAGGCATGTCCCACAGCATGAACTTTAACTCACAATCTGATTATGAATTAGAGAATGTGTTAATTACTATTATGTACTTCCACAAGTTTTGCAGTGATTTAAGACACATCCCTCCTACAAATGTTGCCACTGAAGAGTCACACAAACAGACGCAGTGCAAGCAGCTCAAAGCTCTCATCCTGTATTGTCTATATTATTATTATAACTGCACACACGCATCTGAAATGAGCTTGAAAAAGGTGTGTTTAGCTCACTCAGTACAAAGAGTCCTTAAATAAAAAGCCAGTAAATGACAGTGCAGTCTAGAGAAATGCAATTGCGTGTTGAGCAACTTCAAAAGCTTTCAGTGGTTGACATGTTGATGCTTTGAAGATGGTAAAAATGACAAATATAGGCTATATTCATAAAGAGGAAACATGGCATCAAGTTTCAATTAGTGGTTGATTTGCTAAGATTTGTTTCATTTTAAAACGCAGTCAATCAATGAAGCAGACAGTGTTACAAAGGCTGGATGATGAACTCCTACATACCTTGTCTGGGACTTAAAGGCAATAATTGATTTGGTCCTATTTGCCGGAGTTGGAAAACTTTGCGCACTTCGTCGCATCTGTTTGGGTTTCCAAACACTAATCCACAAAAACATGCCAGGAAGAAAATGAGGTTCGTCCGCAGCAGCACACCCATTTTATTTTTTTTTTTTAAATGCCGGGTAATTCCCCTCCAAAAAGAAAAAGCCTGTGTGGAAGTTGAGGTTTCTTCTAAACCTGCATGTAGTCCTCTCAGGTGAGTCCCGTTCACATGTCAGCTTTAAAGGGGGTTAAGCGTGTATGAGGCGGCTCTGTTCTTGTGGAGGAAATACGTCCGGGTAATTTACTCACATCCACTCAGACAGAAAGTTGCAGCGGTATGAGGAGTGTGTGTCTGAGCGGCATGTTGTCAGACTTGGTTGAACCGACAGCAGAGGCGGAACCGTAACGTTACCTGCTGGATCCGGTGCTGGACGGCAGCCTGGAGGCGCCATCTGCCGGTCACAGTCCGCATGGTTTATTTATTGATTTTTTTTATGACAATAGATTTATTTGTAGGCTGCAAAGATTGAATTAGTCACTATGTAATAATGAATTTAAAATCAGAATATAATGTATATGTATTTTTTATTGATCTTTATTCTTTAAAACGATCATACTTAAAAATCAGTTTTCATTTTTTTTGTACTGCATTTGATCTTTTTTCTTAATGTGAAGTAATTAAAGATATTGAAGTACAGTTATTGTTTACTCTTATTTATATCTTAACGTTAAATTGAAAAAGGAGAGGTTTGAAATTTGAATGGCATTTTTATCACTTCCGTTTCTTATCAACTTTCATCCTACCAAAATATTCAACATACAAGGACTACTGACTGGGGCCCTTGGGGACCTCAAGAATAAACAACGGTGAGAAACAATTACAGCAAAATGTGAACTTATTTCCTCTCACAACATTAGTTATGTTATGTAATTAAAGTAATCTGAATACCAGGTACAATCTCTCCACAAAATGTCTTCAAAAGACTGACAGACTGCCCCTCGGCCCCCTGATAAGAGTGATACTCTAAATTAGGACCAAAGGCAAACATGGACTCAATAAATAGCTCCATCTATTAAATTTGCATAGGTGGAATTCAATTTTTTAAAAACACTAATTAAAACAGGAACGGAAAACAATAATATGAAGTCAATAGGAACAAATTGATCAACAAATTCAAGAAAAACTGGAATAACAAAGAAACAGTGACATAACAAAAAGTACACCTATGAGGTCTGTGGGTACCTCAGTCAGTAGCTTTAGGATAAAATATGCAAATGAACAGTCAAAAAGGTTGAATAAAATGGTCTTCTTGTTTCTGTGTTTATTAACTCCTTTGACTTCTTTTAAGAGGAAATGATATGACAGTGTTTTAGAAAATGTGGTTCAATTTCATACTTCATTGTAACTTGTGTGATATAGTGATTTCTAATGAAGACACATCAAACTCAGTCTTTAATCAAAGTACATATTTTAGCTGCTGTCAGTGTTTTACATCATTTCACTTCTTGTTTGAGAACATTTTGTTAAACATGTAGGTCTTTATATGCTAAATAATTGCATGAAAACGCCCATCATTTGTCCCCTTTACTACACAGTGCACTCTTGGGTGTGAAACACTTGTGATATGTATCACACACACATACATTATCAATAAGGGTTGTGATCTGAAATTTGTCCGTACACTGAGGTACTGCTTCAAACCCAAATTGATGTTACAGAATTAGACCATAAATGCATAAACCTAGTTGGCAACAGCACTCACTTAATTTGGTGGCAAAGGTGGTCAACGTGACACCACTTAGTATAATAGTGCTAAATAGTTTAATCAGATTGTCCCCCCCAAAAAAAATTGAGAATCAAAATCTGTTTGCAAAATAAAAGGTTGCTGACTAAACACCCTGTATCACATGACGATTAACATCTCAACTTTGGGATTTAAAAAAAAAAAAATCTTATAGGGCAATCTTACAAAGTTAATGTTTAACTTCATAAAATAGCCACATAAGATTTTTAAACTATAAACTCTGACCCAAAATGTTAGGACATGTCAAACCTGCAACTGTGAGCCCATTCATTGAAGATTTACACTTTCATAAGAGGTAAAAGAACTCATGGAGAGGGGAAAAGGTGTCACCAATTTAATTTACAACATATGAATACATACAATCCACCAGTACTTACATGCATTTTGTACGGTTACAACAACCATCTCAAATTACGGGACCTGTAGCTTGAGCACATTAGGTTTCTGATCAACAGTGGGGTCCAGGTCAGCTTCATCTCCTCATTCCTACACAGGCCGGGACAAGTGCAATACCTCAAGGTACACAGCATTGCTACTAATCCCCACCTGCACAGGAAGGGACAGTTCCAGTTATCCAAACTGTCATGTGATTAAACAAAAAATAATAATTATGTTGCTTACTCGACAGAACATAATTCATCAACCTAGTCAGTTTTGCATGGATTTGCACAGCGAACATCAGTTAAAGCTGAATGCAAACCAGCAAAACTGACCAAGTAATGATTAAAAGATCACTCCCGATTATTATGGACACCTGAGCTTCAGAAAGATGCAGTTAGTTAGAAGTACTTCAAGTGCTTACATTGCAGTAGATAGGAGCAAAACACTACCTGCACTATAAGCACTTTAGTACTGCTGAAACTGAGGTCACTGGATGAGAACTGCAAACACTCTTGGTTTTTACAGTGTTACGGGTGTATTAGGCCATTAGATTGCGGGTGATGTGACACCCCCAAAACCAAAAAAATCTAAACAGGTGGAGAGCAAGCAGGCCACCATCAGTTTTGCATAGATTTGCACAACTCATCTATTCTTGTAGTGCAACTATGCAAAACTAGCAGAGAACTGCAAGAAATTTGAGCCCAATTAGAAATTAAGAATGGTCTGGTGGCGCATATCACAGCCCCTTATGCCAGAAGGAGCACTTAGGGCAGTAGGTGCTAGTCTATGTCACTATCTGCACTAGATGCACCTTAGCACAAAGACGGTACTTCAAAAAATTACAAGTAACATCAAAAGAAACTGCACATCAGTGTCAGGGTATTGCTGTAAGTGCCTCCACTGCAGTAGATATTACATAGTACTACCTGCACTGTAAGCACTTTGACAATACAGACTGACAGCATCACTGCTATCCGGCGTCATGGGAAAGAGTCACACAGCTCCATGTTGCAATTTTGTTTGGGCATCTTCACTTCAAGATGGATCTGTGGGTAAAAAAAAAAACAACCACACATGAGAGCTTATTAAGATACTGCAACCAGTTACACGCTGCACATGTTGATGTGTGGAGCACATGTGAGAAATTCCTTGTAATTAAATATCTAAAATTCGAGGAATATGCGTCTCCCTCCGTCAGAAGTGAGGATCAATATTACAGGTTGATCGATAATTAGGCGAATTGGTTGTTGTGGTACAAGATGTTATGATTTATTACAGCAGCACGAGGTCACTAGAAATCATGAATGAGCAGCCTGCGGCCCGCGTTCCCTGCGACACGGCCGCGCATGCGCACTGAGCGGTGTTGTTCACCCCTCCCCCACCGTCTTTAACATGGCGCCTCGAAGTGCGCCAACCTTTAGCATAAATGACTTTAAAAACCAACCAGGCTAAACGCAAAACGTTAGCATTTAACACCCAAAATCTTTGCAACAGCGTGTGTGTTTGTCACAAAAGGAGGGGAAAGCGGTGGCTTGCGGTATCGCGGCTTGTTAGGAAAAAAAACAACAAACCTAAACGTCCATGTAGGAGCAAGATAGCTTTAGCAGGTTAGCTTAGCTGCTGTTAGCTCGATGAAAACATGGCTTTTTATCCTGCGATATTCACCACAGTTATACTCAGCCTCGCTGAGGAGGACACTAAAACAGCTATGAGTGCTTTCAGTAAAAACAAAGCTGGCTCGTTTTTATATTTTTGGCTCGCAAGCTAATAAAATAGACACCGATTAGCCAACAACAAACGAGCACGCCTTTAAATAAATACATTAACGGGCTGATAAGCTGCATTTACCCACTATGGCGTTTAATTTATTAGTACAGACACCTTTATTAGAAGTGTTTTTTGTGGTTATTTTGCTTATCTTTCAGGTTTATGCGGCTATGGCTAGGCTAGCTAAGCTAAAACGCGCGGCCTACAGCTGCCCCATGTGCTGCTGCTTTGTTCTGGGGGGCACTTTAACTCACACACCACTGCACCCGACACTCACCAGCTAATTCAACACATTTGCAAACTTACTTTTCTCAAAATAGCACTCCAGTATAATCACACACAAACTCGGGATTGTCACGGAAATGTTTTTCCCCCAACTAGTTGCGGAGAAAAAGGATCTCCGGACAAGCTTTTTCAAATCTCCCTCATTACCCCTCGATGGTGGAGGAGCCGAGAGGGGGCTGCCATGCGCCTCACGCTGCACTGTTTTCATCGCCAAAATATCATTTAAGCGCTCGTTTTTGGGCATAATTCCTGTATAATAGTAACACGTGTGGAAAAAACAAACGTGAAACACACCAATAAGAGGTTTCACACGTGGAAACAGATTGAAAAAATAACCCCAAAAGCCCCGACTTCCTTGCCGATAAACATGCGCTCGGCAGACACTCACCAGCCGAAATCCACCATCTTCGCTCACTTGCTTGGGCTGGCCGCCGTGTAGGATATCTCTCTCTCTTTCTATCGCCGACAAAAAAAGAAAGAGAGGAAATAAATACGTAACTATTCCGAAAACTTTTCTACCGCCGCACCAATACGAGACATTAAGTGAAACCTGAGCCGATCGAGAGTCAATTTATAGCGCAGATACGCTGCTTAAAAATGATTGCGGGTTAGGAAAGTGGCGCGAAGGCGACCAGTTGGTAACCATGTGGGTGAATGAAGGGCGGCTCCCACTGAACGTAAATATCTAGCTACAACCCCCAACTCTCCCTATTAGCATACATAAACTACGGTACTTCCGACCCACATCTCCAACCAAACAGCCTCCACCTCTCCACACCGAGGAGGGAGAGAGAAACAGGAGGGGGATCTGTTGTTTGTATCTTTCTTTTTTAATATACAGATTTACATGCATGAATGTTTGACAGGAAGGAGTCTGTTTAATCATGCAGTTTTAAGTTATGCATTGTAATAATAATTAAAAAAAATGTATACTCTAAAAAAAAAAGCATTTAAACGCGTTTTTTTACACCAGTATAACTGCGCCTGCTAGTATAAAACTATTTTGTCGCTTGAAATCATTTAATTGTTTATATTTTAAGCCTTTATGAAGAAAAATGAAACGAATAATTAACCTGTTGCTTCTCCACTACACGTTAAAATCAGACCTATAGTTTGCTAAACGATATTCATATGCATCGACCTGTAGCTCATTTATTTATATATAATTTTTAAAAAGTTAAGTTTTTGTCGGCTCACATACAGTGAAACGAAAAGAAAAATAACACTCATAGATAATCATGTTAAACAAGTTTGTTGTTTATAGTTATAGTTATTATAGTTAAAGACTTGTTTTCCAAACATATTTAAACACGTGGAGCAGTTAACATTTGTACTCATTTTAAGTTTGCTCTGGAAGACATGAACAAGTGTTTTCAACATATAAACTTAAACAACACCTAGAGGCTACACCTAAACTAGAGCACAGAAATTCAGTAAATTCATTAAGCACCCATTATGAACCCAGAGTGTGAGTTGTAGAATAAAAGGCTATCAAAAGTTTAATAAACATATTCTTTTCATAAATCTTTGAATGTTCAAAGAAGCACTTTTAAATAATTTTGTCAGATTAGTTTATTTTCTCTGTTTATCTTTTGAAAAGTTGTTCATTTGTTATTTCAGTTTGATATGGTATTACATTGATTTATAGTGACTCAACAAGTTTTGTGGGAAGGTTAACTTTACTTAGTTTAGAAGTAACACTTCAACAGAAATCCCACAAAAATTGTAAATATAATTTCACGAAAATTAGCTTCAAAACATGTGTAATTGAAGTAGAAATTTGATTTCATAATAATCAGGACACAGTAAGTGAAATATAAAAATGAGTCAGATAAAGAAGTTGTAGAACAAATTTAAATAATTGTTTTAAGTTAGTAAAACCAATTTGAACATTAGTCTGTTGGTAATGTTTTAGCATTTTGCCTTCAAAACAATTCAAGGCAAAATGCAGAAGAACATTTCATAAAATAAACTAAAATGATTGAAACTACAGACACTTGTCTGTTTGGTTCATGCTGTGTGAAAAATTACACTAATTGAAATTTAATTAGGATTATAAACTGTTTATAATCATGACTGCTTTTTGTGATTCACTGCTCGACTCTGAACTAAATCAAAATATTTGTATCATTTCATGCTCACAATATGCACATCTCCTGGCCGTGCTTTCTTCTCTGATTGAAAACAAAACAGCTGGATATCATAGAGATGATGTGACCATGAGGCATCAGCTATCAAACCACAACAGATGAGCAGTCAAGTACTGCAACAAATTCAGGGCCCTCTGGCAGGACAGGGCCCATGCAGACTGAACCCCCCACACTTTGGCTGCTTGATCACTTAAACAAAAGATATTGTTTAAACGTGTGAAATTAAATAATTATTACAATACTGTACTGTAAAATACACAACATACATAGATCGTGACACACCTGTTATGCAGTCTTCAAAGTTAACGTTCAAGCACTATTCTGCATTTTTAGAAATAAGAATTATTTGTGCAGTGACATGTATGTATAAACTGTATTGAATAAGCTCCCAAACATTGATGTTTTGTGTTTTCTAATGTGTTAAGTTTGGAGATGAACAGGGCCTTGAATTTGTACTTTAATGTAAAAGTTCTAGCTTTTCATCACCAGACAAAGTCTAAGAGTATTCAATCATTTAACATAATTTAGGCCACTTTCCGTTAACTTAAAATTAATACATTGTGTAACAGCCACGGCACCCCTCACTAGACTTTATTTTCACTCTATTTTCCGTTGTAAAACTACAGATTGAGTTTCCTGTGGCTTGGAGGAAAAGAGGGGGAAAATGTCTTTGTTCACGATACAAAGATTTGGGTAAAGTTACATAAATGATAAAAGAAGTGTTTTCCAGCCATACATATGCATTGGCGTTTAATGACAAAGACACAGAATGATGCCTTCAACCTGGGAAGCTGACACATTCATGATCACCTTTCCTTCAATTAAACTGGACCCCTTAGTATAATGGGGGTTCGATGAAAATCAGAGAGTGACATTTACCTTTCAATACAGCAATTTTCCCAAAGTGGATGTGAAAACAATGAACATGGCTCAATCTGCTGCTGGTTTTATCTTCTGCTCTGTGTTAAATCCTTTAAATTGTCACAAACATATGAACGAGATACAGTATGGTAGCTGGCCAGCAGATGGAACTAGCCAACTAAATACTGTACTACAATGACATGATTTCTATTCAACTGTAAAGAGGAAGCACAAAACCCCAACTTCCCCATCACTGTTTTCTGTTGTGTTTTTTAAAATCATCTTTATGCAACACACAGAGTCTAAGAAAGGAGACGGAAGTATTCATTCACAGCACATTCAGGTTCAACCTTTTAAATATTTAACTGTTAAAGTGTCTTTTGCGCTGCATGTTGATGTTGCTGTAAATTTTGCGTAGTGTCCACAGCCAGGGAGGCCTCAGGATGTTTTGCCAGACGTGTGTGATTGAGCTGTAATTTCCACTTTTCTAACTTAGCAGCAACTTGAAAACAAAATTATCTGTTCTTCTCCTCCATTTTTCTGGGCACACTGTGGGAGTGGGAGCGCTCAGTCATGACCCCCAACCCCCCACACAAAGCCAGTGGTGGGGTTAGTTCCTCTGCATATGGAAGTGAGGTGGGGGGTGGGTGGACCAGGGAGGTTGTAGACTTCACATCGTCCCATGTGGTCAGATAAAAGCTTACGGCTCGCCTTACTAGAACCCCCCCACTCCTCCTCTGCAAGCTCTATATGCTCTCTGCACAAATTATAGTTAAAGACCAATCTATATATGAGATCAGGGTTAAAAATAAAACATTTAAGGATACTCTTTAGATTATGTGATTTGGGATCAAGATAAAGGAAAAGCAGTGATACGTGTGGACAATACAGCTGCACATGAAGTCATGAAATCATTGTTTTTCTGCAGCATTAAAGTGAGCTGAGAAAAGACTTCACAGGTAAAATGGGCAATTTAATACATCGTGCTGGTAGCACTTGTGACTTTCAAGCCTGTAGTTGAGATCCAAAACATCCCCTTTGATGCAGCACCACTTCTGCCCCTATTTTCTAAAATGGCCTACCATAACCAGGCTCCTCCCACGACAGGGGCCATGAGCCCGGGGGTCTCTGTTTTGTTCTTCCTATAGAGGCCTGGCTACCCATTGTCTCTGCGTGACCCCAGGGTCAACTGAACTCACCTCGCTCAACCACGGCCCATTCAGCTGTGAAGCTTCACATAGGACAAAAACATCTCGCAAGAGCATGGATCACTTGAAGCAAGGGGGTGGGAAGACACACACACACACACACACACACACAGAGAGAGAGAGAGAGAGAGAGAGAGAGAGAGAGAGAGAGAGAGAGAAGACAATGAACACACTCCCCAATGTTTCAGAGTCAGAAGCTAATTTGTGTTATATTGTTTTTCACAATGTATCATACCATTTCAGCTCCAAAGTGATTGAATTTCTTTTTTTGTCTGAATGAGTTGTGGTATTGGATAGTATGTGTTTTACTCCTGAAAACATTAATGGTAATTTAAGTTGGCACACACACAAACACACTGTTCTGTTAAAGAAGTCCTTAAGCAGTAATGAAGTTATCTTGACACATTTTCCTTTAATTCTCTCTCAGATATTTTAAATACATCTCTTGCCAGTGGAGAAATTGCATTTTGCTGCAGGATAAGAATGATGCAGTGCATGCCTGTCATCTTCTGTTTTTATTAAGGTTAATGTATTAGACCAAAAACGAGTGCATCATAGAAAATATAACTATAACTCACTGCAAAATATGTCATTTTAAAATTAATTTCATCTATGCTCCCTGTTGTTTGATTGTAGCTGAGCTGTGTCCTTGTTTAAAGCACAAAGCACATGTCCTGTATAGACCTTCCAGCCTGGCTTCTTGCATTCAGAAGCAACAGTGTCCCCGGTGGAGAGGAAGCTCATGGAAGCTGACAGGTTGAAAATGTGCGGCATGATGTGGCTGAAGGAGCATGAAACATGTTCACCCATGGATGCTGTGCACAGCGCCACAGGAGAGACTGGGACACAATTAAATGCTGAGATTTTTTACATTTAAAAAGATTTCCATTTGTTTGATGTCTTATAGAATAGATTACACACATTTGTTGAACTGCAACTGCTATATACTTTCATGCATAAGAGGTTTAGAGAAACATATAAAATAACCAATCTGAGATTTTTAATTCTGGTCGTTGCAATTGTATAGAAAATCTTACTTTTTGTGTCAAGATTACTTGTATGAGAGAAACCTGGAAAAATTTTAAAATATTCTCTCACACACAAACGAACATTTTGCTTGTTGAACCCAATAGGACATGATGAGACACTCACCATGGTGCTGTTCACTGCAGAATGACAGTCTCTATCCCAAGCGCATCATTAGAAGTGTAATGATGAGACGTGCTCCTCTGAGCAATGTCTAAACTCAGTCATCCAATCCTCCGCAAAAAAAAAAACGTCCACCTCAAAAACTGCGAAAAACATGTACCAAACATGTATTATAATTCTGTAAATGTAATCCAATGAATTTAAGCTTTTCACAATTTATTAATCATTATTTATTATTTTCATAATTATGTTTTTTTCTCCACAAACTGCTGAAATGATTGAAGTAACATATGCAACCTATGTGCTGCTGTAACTTTCAATTGCTTAAAGTTAGAGCTGCAAGAATTAGTCAATTATTTGACTTGTAAATTAACAGAAAATTATTTACAACTGAGAATCAATTAGTCATTTTGATTTTTTTAGGAATAAAAGACGTAATCCACTGGTTTCAGCTTCTTAGTTTTGAATATGTTCTGGTTCATTCCGTCCCCTATGATATTAAAAATTAATTTCTTTGGTTTTGGGAAACATTAATTGACATTTTTCGCAATTTTCTGACATTTTCTACACATAGAATTAATTAATTAATCCAAAAAAAATAATCATCAGATTAATGAATAGTGAACTGTGCTGTTTTTGTAACTTTGCAACTAAAGACGCTGAAGACATGGGCTGTGATTTATAAGCAGTGTTTTCCAATTCCATAGTAACCATTTTGTTACTATAATCTCTTAATTTTCTGTCTTTTTATGTCAATTGTTTTGACTTCTTCTCTTGTTGGTTTTGGAGAACAGAAAAAAACACAGACAGTGAAGAAGAGACATTTGAGAATTATTTGAGCTAAACCTTTCAGACATTTAACAAGAAACAAACCATTCATGTGTCAAGTAGTTTCATTTCAAATGAAGACTTTTGTTGTCACAGCCCTGGATATACATTAAAGGATCAGTTCACAATTGTTCAAGTCTGGCCTAAAACAACAGTCAGGTGCCCAAATAAACATTGACATGTTTTTCTTGCACTAATCATTCCCCCTGTTCATACTGGCTATAGAAGATCCCTTCATAATGCATTAACAATGTAACTGATGAGGGAAAATCCACAAACCTCCTTCTGTGCAAAAGTATATATTTTTAAGGTTATTTAAAGTTCATATGAAGCTTCAGCCGTTCAAAGTAGCACAAAATCCGCTTTTTTTGTTACAGTTCTTCCACAGCTGAACAGGAAAACAGTCTGTCGAGATACAAAGAGGGAATTTTTCTGTAAAAAAAGACTGTAAATGTGGAACATATCCACTTTATTTGACTAATTTAGATGGCTGAAGTTTCATGGTATTTTCAGATAAACATTAAAATACATTTCTGCTCAAAACAAGGACTGTGGATTTTGTCCCCAAAGTGCATTTGGAGAAAATCTAGTAACAGTCAGTCTGAACAGGAGGAACAAAACTCTCAGTGAGCTAATAATCACCTGCCTGCTTTAAGACAGACTTGAAAAACTGTGAACATATCTTTCAACCATTTCTAATAATATTTACTGTACATTTGAAAAGATGATTATACAATATAAAATACATAACTGTAAGCAACACCCACCGGAAAGATTCAATGTGGATTCCCTTGAAACTTTTTTAACTTTAATTAACAAAATCATGATTTTCATTTCACTTAACAACATTTCAAACAAAGTTTACACAATTCAGTTGTGAAAACTTTGTTTTTGTCTTGGCAGCAAGAATGTGTTGCTTTTCTTTTTTTTCTCTGTGAAAAATAAAAATGTAAACAAACAAATTAATTTACTGCATTTACTCCAACGTCTTTTACTAAAAACTGGAAACAAGTTATGCATGACGAAGATGTGACGAAGCACCAGAGTCTGTTTCTAATGTGAGTCCTCTCTGACGGTCTCCTAACTAAATCAAGAAAAAGAAAGGAGAATTTTGTTCAGTGAGACACAAACAAGCATAATATTGACATTTGTCCTGGTAAAGTCAACACAGGCCTCAGATGAGCATGCCACATGTGACTTTTCTTCATCTGCCACAAACTGTAGCCATAAAAGTGTGTGTAGCCTGAGTGTGTCCCCGACGGTTAAAATATCAGCAGAAGACTGGCATTACAGCAGCAAACATTAGACTTTGTAGTAGATGTTGGTGGGATTCTGTGGCGTTATCTCCTGAACTATGTACACAGGGGGCCCGTAGTCACTGCTCACGCGCTCATAATGACGACAGATCATGCCATCAGAAGCCCGCAGAGGACAGACAACCTCGCTGCGGTCTGAGCCGTTGTTGTCGCTGCTGATGCTGTCCCGCTTTGGTACAGTCAAAGTGTTGAGGGACACAGAGGCAGACTGCTGGCTATCTGGGACGCAGTGACGGCGATGGTACTTCCACAGCAGGACCAGCAGAATTATGATGACCAGAAGGACGATCACGCAGACAGAGACAACCCACATGAACAGTCCTGGCTCAGAGCCACCGCTGCCACTGGGGTTTGTTTGTCCTGTTTCTGAGCCTGCGTCTGTCATGAGAGACCGAAAAAGGAAGGAGAAACAGAGATGAAAGAGTAAATCAGGACACGCGACACAGAGATATAAAAACAATTTCACTCAGTTTATGCCCTGGTACATCCTGATCAGTGTGTGTTAACATGAAAACCTCTGTCAAAGCTGGACACCAGAGAATATGCTCTAATCTTTAGTGTCATACTGGTAAACAGTCTGCTGCCTTTCACTGACACTGAATGGCCCAATGAGTCACAATCCCTGAAGGTTTGAATAGATAGTTGAAACGTGAAAGAAGAAATGATGCCAAAAAATAAAGACAGTTTTCTTGGTTCCAAGTTTATCAGTTTGGATACAATTTGTGGTCTTTTTTGTTCTTTTTCAAATGTATTTAGTGTGTGCAAGCGCAGGATATCAGTAAGGACAAATCTTTGCATATTTCTGAAATAATGCCAGTGCTTTAATTCCACTTACCTTAAATACAGTAAACTGCACATACTGACAGGTAATTTACAAAGCATACTTATACTTACATACTTATATTTAAATGTATCATCTAACAATATGATTATGTCAGAAAACTAATCACAAATTTAACTGAATATTTTTGGGGTTGAGGACTGCTGTTTGACTAAAACAGACACTTTTGAATATGTTAACGTAGGTTTTGTAAAAATTATAATACTTTTAATAATAATAATATTAATATCTTTTTTAAAGACTAAAAGATGAATAAATCAATAAAGAAAAGAATCTGCAGATTAATCGATGACGAAAATAATTGTTAGTTACAGCCCTACTATTATCTCTACCCCCACAGTTGCACAAATACAGATACACAAATAAATGTACAGTGTGTGTGTGTGCTTTGGGAAATGATCCGTTAAAAAGCTGTAAACACACAATGTGCACACAAAAACACAAAACTCCTGTGTGTCAAAATGCAAATAGTTCAATTTAACAAGCAGAAAAAAATCTCTGGCTTATCTTCCTACCAGTTTTGCCATTGTTATCCTGCTCTTTTGGGGAAGGGTCCTTAGACTTCGGTCGTGTGGGTGGAAACCGGGTGGGGGAATCCTGGAGTGTTGAAGGTGGATCGGAAGCGCCTGGAACAAAGCAGGACGGTTGAGCAGTTAACATACCGCATCAGCACTACATCTCACATGTCTTGGTTATTTCTGTGTAGGTGATGTTACGTCAGGCCAAAATGTTTCCAGTGCAACCTTTGTTGAACCGTGAGTTTGATGTCAGTCCCCAAAAAAAGAAGAACTTATTACTGGATTGATTACTGATGTTAATTAATCACACAGGAAGCAGATCAACTATTTCATGACCTCAATGAACCAGAGAAGTAGTGTTTTGAGTCACAGCTGTCACACTCATTTTTTCTTGACTGGAAAAACTATCACTAATGCTTCAGCACTTTCTCCACCTACACATCTAGCATGGCATATAACTGAATGCAGGAAATTCACACTTTTTCAAAGGGAATTAAGGAACATTTAGGAAATCACCAGAGGACCAAAAAGTACTGAGATTTTTACAAGTTGGAGTACCACAATGAAAAAAATACTTTGTTGCAAGTAAAAGTCCTGACTCAAAGTTTTACAGAAGTGAAAGTACTGGCAGCAAAATGTACTCAAAGTATCAAGAGTAAAAGTATTCATTAAGCAAAATGACTCCATTTACAGTGTTATATATCATGGATAGATAGATAGATAGATAGATAGATAGATAGATAGATAGATAGATAGATAGATAGATAGATAGATAGATAGATAGATAGATAGATAGATAGATAGATAGATAGATAGATAGATAGATAGATAGATAGATAGATAGATAGATAGAGTAAAAAGTAAACTCCAACATTCGTGATTATTGACCAATATTATCTACTACTGTATGTGCCAGTGACACCAGTTTCCCAGTAGCTATATCCAATTAACAATCTGAATTTCTTTCTTTGAAATATCATCAAGGATTAATACACATTTTTAGCATAGTAAGCTTTTTTCAGTGCATTATCATTCATTCATCATTGCATTTAGCATTAATGTACAAAATAATTATATGATTAGATTTTTAATTTAAATTCAAAAGCATGATCAGCGAATACAAATCTACACAAGCATGTTAGACTACCATCAAAAACCACAGCACATGGCTGAAAACCGCAGGGACTCCCCGCACTGATTGACAGGACTTTTAATATATATGTTAGGATTAACATAAGATTACAACTAAACCTTAAAGTTATTAATGTTTTCTGCTGCTGTTAAAGACTTGTTTACAGCAGCAGTGTTTGTAAACACAGCGAGAAAGCAGCTGCATATTTTCAAGATCAGATGAAAAGCACACAAAATGCTGATTTTTCATCTCTAAGGCAAATACTTTAATTATTCATATGAATAATACTTCAAGTTTCTGAGGTCAAAAATTAAATTTTTAGGGCTGAAAGAAATTCATCTCTTGAAAGTGTTTAGCAACACACACAGATACAGTGTTTTTCTTTATAATGCATATTTGTTAATATGTGTCATAAGTCGCCAAACAAAATGGTAAGATTCTTATAAACAATCAGCTGTTATAAAGTTACAAGAAATAAAAAAGCACAGTATGTTTTTGTGTGCCAGTGATTTATTTATTTAAATAGAACAAAGTGAATATGTTTATAATCTGGTTTATTACATTTTAATGCTATGTGATAAGACCAGAAAATTATAAAAATGGACCATTGGCTGTTCAGATGTTAATACAGGGTAAAAAAAAAAAAAGGATTGACTTCCACAGCCAGTCCCACTGATTGCATGCAAGATAATACTGATGGCCTTAAGCTGCCAGTGGTTTGAATTAGGGATTTGAGATAATTCATGATGGCAATCTCTCTTCAAAAGAATGAATGGATAATGTAGATCATCTGACCACTTAGTGATCCAGAGAGGAGGTGATATTATTGCATTACACGTTTAATATCCAGAAGCAAACAACTGTGATATTGATCATTTAAGCATTGTTTGTCTTATTATCACGTCTCCCTGTTTATGTCTTTCATTCACACTAGGCCAAGCACACACACACACACACACACACACACACACACACACACACACACACACACACACACACACACACACACACACACACACACACACACACACACACACAATCACAAAGTACTTACTTTGGCCGACTCTCAACACCAGCTTCATGGATTTGGTTCTACACACCCCTCCATTAGTGTTATCCAGACCCTGCAGGAAGCCTGTAGATGTGGCTGATACAGAGTGAGGAGGCAAACATAAAATAATTGTTTGACTTTTTATACTTCACATAATCATCATAATACAAGATTATAGAGCAATGCAGTAAGCTTCAGCCAACTGCTGCTGAATGTTGCATCGCATACACACAAGAAAATGCAGACGTAAGTAGCACACACAGTGAAAGTACCTGCAGTAAATAGATAATCACACATGTAAAAACACCACAAAAGATTCATCTAGGGCTGATACTACTTTCACTATCAATTAATCTGCCAATTACTTTCTTGACTAATTAATTGTTTTATCTATAAAATGTCTGAACATGAAGAAAATGTCCATCCTTATTTCTTAAAGCTGAAGGTAATCTTTAAATAACTGACCAACAGTCTAAAATCCAAAGTTACTCAGTTTACTATAATGTACGATGCTGAAAAGCTCAAATTCTCACATCTGAGAAGCTGCAACAACTGAGTATTTTTGCTTAATTACTAACACGATTATTCAATTATCTACATAGCTGCTGATTCATTTTCTGTCCATTGACTCATCAATTAATTGACTAATCTTTGCAGCTCTAAATGTCTCTTAATGTCTAAATCTGACAATTATTCTTTTGATTAATGGTTGATTGTTCAGCCATTAAAATGTCAGAAAACACTGAAAAATGCTGATTAAAAGTCACTAAAACCCATGCTGACTGTTTGTTTTGTCAGAACGACTGAAATATTTGATTTACTATCAGAAAAAGAAGAAGCTGAAAGTTTCATATTTTGGATTTATACATTACTTAAACAATTCATTATTCGTCTTTAGATCAACTAATTGATGACTCAACCAATCATTTCAAAATGGGTGAGTGGAAACATTAATAAATGTGTTGTTATTTCAGCAGCTAACCAACATAGCAATCACTAAAACACAGACACACACACACACACACCAAGAACTCTCCGTCACCCCTGTCACTCCCACACACACACTCACATAGACTTGTTAGGAGCATTTAGGTCAGATAACAACATCTCACAGGCAACAAGCCGCGTTGCCATGAAAGCTCCCATCAAATCTGCCTGATGCTGTAAAAGCCTTGTGTGATTTGGGGCATGTAAGCCCTTGGAATCACACTGCCCTGCCAGAGCGAAGTGTGCTGTCAGAGCGTGGTGAGGTGGATGAGGCTACATGGTCAGACTTGCTCACTATCTCATGCATCACTTGCCACTAAGATGCTGGTTTAACCGACAGCGGTCCAATAACGAGGCCACATTTTTGATTCTCACGCGAACTGACAAATTGAGAGGGAGGCAAGGATGATGGCTTCCTCTTCTTTGAAGAGAAGGAGGAGGAAGAGGAGGATGAGGAGGGGAAAAAAAGAAACAGTTGCTAGCAAAAGATTCAAATGCTGTTCCACCTGTAGGAACAAGCAGCTTGTGTCTCCATTCTGCTGATTTTAAGATGATCATCTGCAGCGAGACATACATGAATGCACTCTGGTATCATTTCTGAGCTGCATGAGCTGTGAGGTTAAACACACACACACACACACACACACACACACACACACACACACACACACACACACACACACACACACACACACACACACACACAGACTTACAGGTGATATAATAGTCCTTCCCTTTAAGGAACTCCAACCCCCAGAGGTTGGGGCTGAACTCCTGGAACTTAAACGTGAACTTGACGTCCCGGTGAGGCTTGTCACAGTTCAGCAGGGGTGTGTCCGTCTTGTCAATGGTGCAGCTCTCCATCTGACTTCGAGAGACCAGATACACCCGGTAGAACTCCTCCTTTCCACCCGAGGAAGCGTCTGCCCGGGGACACACAATGTCCATCTTGTCCCCTATTTGAGGATAGAGGACCAAACCCTGACCTGGAGTAAATCTGTGCAAGGTGGGACACACACACACACACACACACACACACACACACACACACACACACACACACACACACACACACACACACACACACACACATTACTATTTCAAAACAAAACACAAGTTCCAAAAACCAACAGTCCAAAACCCATACATATTTCATTTTAGATCTGGAACAATTAGACTACTAATTGATTAGTTGGTCAACAGTCAATTAATCAACAACTATTTTGATAATCAAGGTATTATTTAATTCAATAATTCATTTTTCAAGGGGGGAAAAATCTGAAAAATGTCCTACTTTTCACTTCTTGGTGATAAAAAAAAATTGTTATTCAAAAAAAGAACAGCTAGGGCTTCAAGTATTGCGTTGGGCATTTTTCACTATTTTCTAACAATAAACAGTTCATTTATTAATGGAGAAAATAATCCGTGAATTAACAGATAAATATGCTTACTTGCAGCCCCATTCAATTTTCAATACCATAAAACAGAGAAGAGAAAAAAAAGCCAGGTTTCACCTTAGAAAAGCTGCAACCAGAGAATGTTTAGCATTTAAACAATGAATCAGTTATTATTGATTGATTAATTCACTATTTTTTTAGCTCTACATATCAAATATCAAACAGTAAAAACATTGTTGCTTCTGCCCTGTTTAGGTCGCATTACAGGGACAAAGCAGCAGCATAAAGTTGCCTCATTTCCTCCAAGTGTGAAACTGATTGACCCGCTTACTTTGTGTTGGAGCTGCTCCAGTGGATGGACTCCAGAGTGATGGCACGACATGAGCAAATGATGGCCAGCAGGATCACGGCACCACAGCTCCATGTGACTGTCCCCATCACAGGAATAAATCGCAGGTAGTCACACAGCAGCTCGGTATCATGAAACAGAGTTAAAACTGGCTAAAACCTGTCGCCTCTGCATGTCTCCAGTGGCTCCAGGTGCGCGCAGAGGACACATCCCTGAGCAAGAGCCCATCAAGTTGCGAGTCTTCCTCCTGCACTTGTAGGATTTTTTCCACATTGTGCGTAATTGGCTAGAAAACCATTCGTGTGACGAAATCCATGTATTGAGGACAGAGATTGTGTGGAGTATTTTAGTCATCAGCTGACTGACCGGTCCGCCCATAAGCAGGCTCATGCGTAGGGGAGACCCGGTCTGGTTGACACATTTTTTCATCACTCATCTAAATTTCTTCACATTAGCATCAATATCCATGAAAAAGAACTTGGATGGAAACAGTAGTTGTTGATTTTATCTCTACATAACCTTTTTAAAAAAAAATGTATTTTAAAAAACCTTAAGCAACATTAATATTTACAACACACCCATTATACATATAAATACAACCTGTGTGTGTGTGTGTGTGTGTGTGTGTGTGTGTGTGTGTGTGTGTGTGTGTGTGTGTGTGTGTGTGTGTGTGTGTGTGTGTGTGTGTGTGTGTGTGTAAGGTTTCCCTATTGGATTGAGGCCTGGGTTTTGTTTCGGCCACTCCAGAACATTCACCTTGTTGTCTTTAAACCATTTCATGTTCTTGATACTTCTCATGTGAATACATGTTAATGTATATAGTATATAGTGTATACATATACATATATATATACACACATACAGTATGTATATGTCTATGTGTGTGTGTGTGT
Organism: Scomber scombrus; assembly: GCF_963691925.1. Taxonomy (NCBI): domain Eukaryota; kingdom Metazoa; phylum Chordata; class Actinopteri; order Scombriformes; family Scombridae; genus Scomber; species Scomber scombrus. The sequence goes on from NC_084970.1 coordinate 24,347,575, forward strand.
ATATATATATATATATGCACACACACACACATATACATATATATATACACACACACACACAGACCGTGTATATTCAAGAACATGACGTAGGTGTAACATTACACATCACACCTCTAACCAGTTATCAAATGGTTTACTGCAACTGATCCACCCCCTTCTGTTATTCTGATGAGAACAGATGTTTGTAACAGGACATGGGTAAACCTTACAAGACCATAAATGATTAACAGAGACATCTCAATGCCTTTTTTCGATCTGCATTTTGTCTTAGTCTTTTTAGTTCTCCCCTTTGAGACCACCCTGAATCCATTTGAACCATATAGAGTGTGTTTTTGCACAGACTGCACTTTGTACTCTCCAACTGACTCTCCTGCCTTGCTCATCTTTGAGGTCGTCTCTCTTGAAGGTAAGAAGATCTCCTCCTCTGGGATAAGCTGACAAAAGAAATACATTTGATCTAAAATTATAGGAATAATTGTGATTTCATTGCTAAGGATAAAAATGTATTTTTGCTGGGTTTTTGTCATTTTGCAATGGTTTTGTTCAGTTTCCTGATGCTCTGCTGAAGTTATGTGTTTGGTGTTGTAACATGGTTGTAGGATTCATGCTAAGGTTACCCAAGTGAAAAAATATATACTTTCTGAAATTATACCTCATATACTTTAGAGTACTTAAAAGGCCATCTTGGAGTACTACCAGCCCCTTCACCACGTGCACAATGAATCTGTCGATATCCAGCTGTCTGGAGTTCCTGACTAAATAGGTGATATAACAACAGCTGGTGTTATGTTTCTGTTTCTTTAAGCAGGCTCGGTTGTCCTGTTTGTAGATTCTGAAAGACCCCTTCGAAACCTAGGTCAGAGGTTGGGCACCTGTTCCTTAGTGCTTAGTAACTTCTTCATACATGCCAAATTCTACCAGACCTATGGACAAAAAACCTCATATTTGATGCTTTCTCAGTGAATAACACAGAGAGGAAGTTCAGGAAAGTACAGATGAGTGGTGACAAATAAAAAATCGAATGAAAGCTGTGACTCAGTGATCACCTCAAATGAACCCAGTCCGCCCAGTACACACACAGACTTGAATGAGATCAGGAAATAAAGATGTCCATCTACTCCTAAAAGTTGTGTGAATTCCACCAAATACATTGAAATTCATATGATTTCCATTATTTTAAACCAGATTAAATTGTTGGTGGATGGGTTGGGATGGATTTTCTTTAAAATCCTGTATATTCTGCATTTAAGGGAAAGCTGTAATCAATAAGACAATGCTATAATCCTTCATTTTCAGGGAATCTGAACTAATAAAAAGGTTTAAAAGATTACACAAATGTATTTAATTATCATATGATACAAGACAGAGCACATTAATGAATATAAGTATAACATACAAGATGTAAACATGTCAGAGGTAACAAAGATGCTAATCATATCTATGTCACTAACAGCTAAAGTAACAATATGTGAATACAAATATACAAATGCACATGCGACTACAGCAGTGAACTGCACTGAAATGTCTGTTTGTGTACGGGGAACAGACTGGGCTGTGCGTTCAAAGTGCTGGTAACATCTTTCATATTTATAATTCATTTAAACCTCGACATCAAATACACAGAGAACAGACGTACAGACTTTTTCTTACGTAAACACCAAAATATACAAGTCTGACTTATGGTCTTAAACAAACTTCAGATACATGAGTTTCAAATAAGGTTGATTTTATTTTCTTGTCAGGCAGTCAGATGACAATATACACTTACAAGAAAGATGCTGCTCATACAACACAAAGTCATGCAAATTTAGTTTTCACAAAAATAGAAAAATATGAATATACCTTTTGTCTGAAAGAAAAAAAATGCAACTCCAATGTTTGCTGTCCCAAATAAAAATTAAATTAAAGATGTGTTAGAAGCATTAAAGGTGCCCTTAGGTGCCACATGTGTGTGTACGTGTGTGAGCAGTTAGTCCATGCAGGTTTCACTTTAGGTCTATCCGTCATATTCCTAAGTCATACCATGACTTCTTCCTCCCAGTAGCAGCATTGGCAGTTTTGGGCTGTGGCTGCCTTAGTGATGATCTTCAATTAGTTTGTGTGAGATCTCCCAAAGGCGAAGCTAATGCTAACATGTTAGGTGTCTGGTAATGAACAACCCCTATCACGATTAGCATTAACCTCAACCTGGGACAAGACTTGATGGCTGTTTCATCACCCACATGCTTACCTCACTGCTTGTGCTCCCACTGTTGGGGAAAGTCCTGCAGGGGGTGACAGACACAATGATCACTGACATGTTAGCTTTCAGAGATCATTTCTATTTTTGAACTGCAATGTTTTACTGGTACATGAATCACTCAGTGAACTTTGTGCGATCCTAGACTTGAGATATGTTACGATATGAGAGCAAAGGTTTTGGAGAATGTATAACAATAAAACTACCTGCCATTTAATTTAATAGAATATATTTTTCACTGTTCTGTTTAGGTTCAAATCTTTCAGAGCATAAGACTGTAAATTGTTCATGTCTAATCAGCCCCCATTTTTAAAAATCCTTGCACTCTTTGATTTGTGTCAAAGCCACCATTCTCTCACTATCCTCATAGTATTTGCTCTTAAACAGCTCATAAGTTTGATTAAACAGCCTTGAAGCAATTTCCTCTGCCTGTAATTCAGCCTGGCATGTTTGGTATAACCAGAAGTCTAAAATACATATCAGTGTGTACAGGCAGAAGTTTGTAATGTTGGAACCTCTGAAGTGTTTAAGAGTGCTCCAATACAATGTTTTAAGAGGATCAATAGGTGCAGGTGTGCGGAAGTCTATCAGTGAAGTTCTGTTATCTAATATTTCTCTACAAAGACTTTATAAGCAATAACAGAATGTTACAGATGCTGTTATGTGTTGTTTCTAGTTGAGATTTAAGATACAAATCTAAGTTGTGATGTTTTCAGCATGTATGCCCTGTGTGTGTGTGTGTGTTACTGTGTCTGTGCCTGTGTGTCTGTCTGTGTCTGTATGTTAGTTTGTTATATGGTAGGTAAGTAGTTACTGACCTGTCTCCAGCGACAACACTTCCTCTTTCAGCAACTGGTGTCTCTCACCCTCTCTGTTCATTTCCTCTCTCGCTCACCTCTCACCCCCTCTGAGTTTGTTTCGCTCACTCTTCCATTGAACAGTAAAAGAAAATGTGGGTTTAGATGTCTTTTATACACTTGTGTGTGAGTCATGTAAAATCCCCTCCTAACAGAATGACTATGAAGAAGACAGTCATGCAACAAAATTTTGCTACAGAATGCCATTTATCTTATATGTAAATGCTGCCTACAGAAGATAAAAGATATTCATTTCTTGAGTTTAAACTGGTTATTTACAGTTATGTGGACTCTGATGGAAGCAAAATAGGTTGACTCAAAGATGATGGCAGCTTGACATCATGAATGTAAATCATATTTTCAAATTTGTAACACATCACAGATTTGACAGGAAAATAGATGTAATGCATGGCTGTGTTTGAACAACATGCTGGTAGAAATAAACTAAACGGTCAAATAATATTTGTCACCATCTCCTCCTATTCAAACCCAAATAAAATAAATGTCAGCCAAACTAGAGGTGTGACTTTATGGATGGTAAATCAATCTAATGGTTGGTCCACCACTTTGGTCCAAACAGAAATATCTCAACAGTTAGATGGATTGCTATGAAATGTTGTACAGACATTCATGTTCCCCAGCAGATGAATCCCACTGATTTTGATGATCCCCTGACTTTTCATCTAGTGAAACCATTTGTGGATCAGAGTCAAATGGCGCTTTTCCATTATACAGTTCTAGCACTACTTGGCTCGACTCGGCTCAACTCGACTCGGTTTGGTACCAGGAACGACCTTTGCTTCATAGAACCTCCTCAACGTGGGCACAATGGAGGGCATCGAGGCGATGTTGTACTTGCTGCTCGGTCTGTGCCTTTTGTAACACACAAAGCAAGAGAAGAGAGCTGAATCGCTGTAATGCTGTTGCAAGTATTTAAAAATGCCGGGTTCGATTCTTGTGTCGGACGGCTCATGACTCTTCTAGTGACGACACTCTCTGACCAATCAGCGGCCGGCAGTCTGTTGACGTCACATTTTAGTATCGGCTTGGCTCGCTTGGAACCTCGGCAGAGCAGGTACTAAAAAAGTACCAGGTACCAGGTATCCTGTGACTTTTCATCTAGTTTGACCATCAAGTCAAAAACTCAGTTTGCCAAACATGCCCTTTTGTTTAAAAGTATTATATATGCAAGGCCAATATTCACCTTCCTTTAGCTCTATTTTCATGAATCATCTCTCAAAGCCAAAAAAACATCTTCCCCAATTGAGGCTACAGATGAGCGATATAAGCTTCATTAACTTTTAAGAGCCAAGGTCAAAAACATCTGCTCTCTGATGTCCAGGTCTTCCTCTCTGCCTCTTCATGTCATCGACCCTCTGGGGGCTTGCCATTTCAACTCCATTTTACTGTCATCAGGCATAGCCAGATTGAGGATATCCTCAGAAAGATGGAACCCGTTCAGCACTAAAACAGCTCTGCTCAGGATTGTGAATGACCCACTGATGGCAGTTGCAGGATCTCCTTTTCTCTTGATTCTCCCCAACCTGAACGCTGTATTTGACACTGTGGATCACACTATCTCCTAGAGCACTCCTACACCAGACCCTGCACTGTAGTTGTTTCAGTTCTACCTTTCCTGTAGGACTGTGAATGTCTGACTGGGAGCATGCAGGTCTAGATCGCTCCCTGTCACCTGTGGTGTTCCACAAGGATCAGTTCTTGGCCCCATACTGTTTACCTTTACATACTCCCCCTTTGATGTGTCATCAGCAGTCATGGGATGTCTTTTCATTGCTATGCTGATGATACCCAGCTGTACATCAAAACTGCTCCTAGCCCTTATGCAGCCTCAGCACATGTTTTAAAGAGATGAAGGCCTGGATCAGCACAGATTTCCTGCAGTTAAACAGCAGCAAAACTGAAGTTCTCCTTATTGGCACTCCAGTCTAGATTCAGTCAACCCCCCATACCTTTTCTCGCTTTTGACAGCCCAGACATCCCCCTTTCCTCCTCAGTCACTGATCTGGCTATTAGGTTTGACCCTCAGCTGACTTTTCACCAAATTAGACATGTATGCAAAACCTCTTTGTAAGATGAATGTATGTTCCTGTCTCTCTAACCTTTGTTAGAGAGGGACATACCGTCATCTCCTCAAGACTGGACTACTGCCTCTTCACAGAGACTCTAGCCGGAGCATCCAGAACCTCCAGTACATTCAGAAAAACACTGCCAGGATTCTGATGAGATTGTGAAAACACAAACATATAACCCTAATATGGTTTTCATTGCACTGGCACGCACTGCTATTCACATACAAATCATCCATACTAAGAGGAACTGATTGTGCATTAAGCTGAAGATCATTTGCTAATTGTCTCAGGGACATAGAGGCAGCCTTTATGGTTACATAAGAATTAATAAAACTGTTCCAAATTTAAGATTTGTGACCACAGAGATATGTATCCAGCTGCTTCTTTATTAAGCTGTTTAAACCATCTCACTTCGCTCTCTCTATCTCACCTTCCCTACTTCCCTAAAGGCCAAACAAATAACTAAAATTGTTGATGATGTTTCACTTCCTGTTAAGAAAAACTACAGTGAACATTTTTTCCAGATCCATGTACACGTCCATGAGACATCCTGTTTTTGTTGCTGATATACATCGTTTGTCTTTGGATAAGGGCCTGTTCAAACAAAATTTGAATAGATTTTTATATGGCAATCATTTGAGACAGTAGCACAAAAAACATGTCTCAAATGTATATTCATATTTACAACCTTTTACTCAGACAGATATAAATCATCCATTTCTTATCAAGCCACCTGTGAAATAACTGAGCATTATGACTGTACAGGGTCGTGAGATGAATTTGATTTGTTTGTCGGTTATAGGAGTGTCACCAGTGGGGATTTTAAGAGAGACCCTTTTCCACTAAATGACTGATCCTGCAAGCTATCCTCATTACACTGGCCCAGAATCTCATTGCCCGTACTGTTTGCTTGTGGTAACCCTGTAACCAAGTGATACTAAACTGTTTCTGAGAAGACAAGGTGCCTCCCCATAGATTCTCATAACCTCTAAGTCAGCCTCTCTCTCCAACACTGAGAATGGCTCTGTCTGACTGTATGACTGCACACTGCAACCTCATGCAAACCGTTTTTGTTTCTTGCACTCAGTCAGTCACATATACATCACATTCCTTTGAGTGTGTTAAAAAGGAAACACATTAGAAAAGGCAGCCAGTAGTAGTAGTAGTTAAAGGGAAAAGGTAGAAAGTACATGAGGAGGCGGGGGAAGACGCAGAAACACAACAGGGGACCCCCCCTTTCACTGGAAATTCACAATGTGTAATATGCCAGCTGAGGAGGCTTCAAACCTCAATCCTTACTTCTTCTTCTGTCTGGTTTTCTATGTCTTCCTCTTACTTTAAAAGTTCAAGTTTTCATTTTCATTTTAAAAAGCGGTTATGTAGCTGTTGCTGATCAGAAAACTTCCCGTTAAACAAAGAAACATGTGTTGAAAAAAAAAGAAACTGACATCATACATCAACTCATGTCTATTTAGGTGTTGAGGGGAAATCAGATCATAATCTTCTTTTGAAGATCAAATGAAGGGACAATACATTTATCATCGCCATCACATTCACTTCACCTCATCTGCTTTCAGTTCTTTCAAAAGCTACTAATGAGGGAACCAGAATGAAACAATGTGAAAGTTTATTCTTTATGGTGGATTTTGTCTTGACAAAAGAAAGCCTTACTTTCTTTTCTCTGTGTCTTCTCTGTTTCTACACCACCAACGTACTGTACTTCTCTGTGTCACTGAGTGTTTCCACGTGGGCAACCCAAGGGCCTGATTTCTCTATTTTCCTGTCATATGTGGGATAGGCATGAGAGGCTCAACAGACATACAGCTGATATGATCTGATAAGATTGTCGTCACCTTGACTTGTTCTTTGTCCTCAAAGTTTTACATATGTGCCACACGGAAACTTTCAGAGAGATGTAACGCAGCGTGAGAAGAAGAGAACACATCTTCATATTATTACCACACCAGAACTTTTATCCAGATAAACACTGTGAGAGACAAAGTGCAACAAAGCAGAAAGCTGTCTTTTATTCTGGCTCACGGTGACATAAAAGCACTAAGTTTCCCAGATCAAAAACCCCGTGTCTAAAATTAGCTTCTTTATAGGAAGTGTGGGTGAACGTCAGAGGTGGAAAGACCAATGCTGGTTATGATTCAATTCCACAAACTAATTTAAAAACATTTCAAACTCATTTTAAATTTGTAGTATTAATTAAAATCAGTGTGGAACATAAGCTACTGTCCATAATGAAAACTTATATCTTAGAACAACAAAATGATGTCACTTTTGATTAGAAATAAACATATACAATTAATATTTTTTGAGGATTTAACTGTATTATCTGATATTTATTTAACCCTAGTAAAAAAAACAGCTGAGAACTCTTCCTCCGATCAGATACTGAGGTGAAGAAATTTCTTCCACCTAAACTGTGACGTCACTAAATATAAAGAGTCTGGGCACGGTACGATTGCCTAGGGTGAGTGTGCCCTGAGACTTTCACAGTTTCCAATGAATAGAATAGAATCTGTTTCAGAAAATGTCATACACGCATAACATGAAGTATCCAATATAAGATCTAATTTATAATAGTTTGCAATGAAGAAATAAATAAAGTAACGCTAAAGTAATGATTACTTTCATTATGGATACATCTGCAGATTATTATTTTGATTATTTGATCACCAGGTTTGTCTATACATTGATAGAAAATAGTTTAAAAATGCTCATTATTATTCTACAGAGCTTAAGGTAGTATCAGCAACAAATATATTTTAGCAGGTGCAACTAGAAAACATTATATCTGGAAATGTATTTGATCAAAAGAACATCACATGAAGGCTTTAAATAAATTTGTTTTATAGTAACTAAGAAACAAACATGACGGATAAATATTTACTGTATAAGGCAGGTTACATGTATGTAACATATTAGGTTTGGATTTTAATAATGTGATGTTAATGGTTTTGTCATGGTTGTTGTGTTGGTTCACCTGCGCAGTTCATAGCATTTTTATTATTCATACCAAATTATATAGAAGATTATAGAGGACAATATTAAGTGAGCTGCATCTGTAGACTCTATCCAACTGTTTAGGTTCCTCCCAGACATGTAAACCTACATGCAATCATAATAAACCCAGAAATGTTGTGTGGCTATTCATGAACGTGGTTCCTTTATGGGTATAAAACACAAACATTTTAGAATAGTCTCTGGGAAGATTACTCTTTTTGTTGCTCCACATTGTAACATGTCTCTTTTAATGGTCATCAAAGCTTCTATTCGTTCTATTTATGCTATAGAATTACATTTTTGGCCCTAAATCATTAACATGTGTTTTGTTTGCAATTCATTAACGAACAAAGACAAAATTATTACAGTGATAAAAAGGAAATGTGTAGTGTTTTAATCATTTACAAGATTGTCTTGCCTTCTACAAGATACCGCTTGTACACATTGTTTGAATTGGTAATAAAATGTCGGATTGGCAAAATGTTCACTGAAAACACTGCAGAAATGTTCCCTTTTTTTCCCCCCCACACATTTATCTGTCTACTTTGATCAAATGTCGACAAATGTGTCAAATTATTTAATGAATTATCGGATTCAGTTTGGACATGAATCTTTTGAGGTACTTTATGAATTTAGAGTGATATTATTAATATTATTATGAAGCAATTCCTGTCACAGAAAACTTTATCTTTAAAAAAAAGGCAAAATCCTAAAAACCACATCCAGACAGAGATGACTTATCTGAATTTTCAAATGTAAATGAGCAGCGCTGCCATCTCCTGGTGAAAACCCTCTATTGCATCATACCATCATAAAAAACCTGATTTAGTCTATAGCAGATTACAGCAGGGGAATCAGTCATCTCAAACCAAAACACTGATTTAAAGATTGATTTGAGAGCTAAGAGTATGTTTATGTTAATGTAGTATGAAATTGTAATCTATACATTAAAAGGCAATACGTCAGTGCATGCCCTTTATTGACCATTTCCAAATGTAAAGCACTTGTTGTGACGTAGTTTTAAGTAGTAGAAGTAGTTTTAAAATTAACAGCCTGATTTGAACTCTGGAGCTCAACAGATAGGGAGCTTTGAGTTTTGTAAAAGCAGAACATGTATTGAATCAATCGACCTCAATGATTATGACAGTGTTTTGGTGCAACAAGTTACCGAGAATTTAATTAGTGATTTTCAGTATGTGAGGCAACCCAAACCACTCACACTGACCCAACAGGCAGTTTAAAATTGCGCAAGCACACACTGTCTGACACCACGCACCTTTGTAAGCTGGACGACGTCTTGTGAAGCAGTGATTGGAACCCTGAGGGAGATGGCCCTCATTGAAACAATCAAACTTGTAGCTCTTCATTTTTTTTACACTCTGAGACGAATATTATATAGGGTGCACACACAGTCTGTATGCTAAGAAATGAGCAAAAGTGAGGAATTATTCAGCTTTCAGTTTCAATGGCAGTTTCTGACAGTTTGAAAGTATTTTCTTCCAACAGTTAAAAGTTATATCTCCACAACTGTAACTCCGGTAGGGTCAGTTTCTACAACCCACAGAGAGATTTTGGCACTTGGTGACAAAATCTGATTGTATTATATGGTTTCAGTTTTTTAGTTTATAAACATTTATGATCACAACTAACCATTGAATATAGCAGAATTGACATTACAATAAAAAAAGAAATATATCTAGAAATATAAAACTATACGCATCTATATGCACACATGCTCCCATACATTTACACATATGAATTTACAAATATAACCGTGCATAAAATGCCAAAAAATAACAACAAACAAGCAAACAAATAAACCCCAAGGCTTCAGCTACCCATCTTTATGCATATGCGACCGTGAGACTGATAGATGTTACAGTATGTTTTCCACTCTTAAAAACCACAGTCTCACAGTTTGGTTAATATTTACTTCCTTTATCAATTGAAACTAAGTCTAGAGCACTGTACATACTATTACAAAATCAATTTATTGAGCAAAGGGACCTTTGTTTGCAAATCATTTCCTGTCTGTCTACCATCCTTACCTGCAACATCTCTCACTGTCTGTCATCTATCATTTTAAATGTATGTAACGGAAAGTATGTGCGACTATTTAGGCGCCAAAGTTTTGTCTCAAGGGGGAAGAAGTAAACTGAACAAGCCGAGCAAACGAAGTAGGTTGTTTTGATGAGAAAGTTGTATAAAATCATAAGAACTGAAAGAATTAAATAATTTAGAAGTTTTTGGTCTTTTTAACTATATCCCAACTCAACACAACTTAATGTCAGTTTAACGGGTACATTTTGCCATTGTATGCATCTAAGGTTAATATTTGCTCACACAGTGAAGCTGAAAAAAGCTGCTTTGAAACAAAGGAAATGGACTTCATTTGTGAGAATCATATTATCGAATCTGATGCTTCTGATAGGAGGTTGGTGTCGCAATCGCACAGGAAAGAGAGAGAAAGAGAGAGAGAGAGAGAGAGAGAGAGAGAGAGAGAGAGAGAGAGAGAGAGAGAGAGAGAGAGAGAGAGAGAGAGAGAGAGAGAGAGATTGTTCTTATAACAGCCAGCAGGCACTCCCTGCTCCATTTCATCCACACACAAGGCGAATAAAGGAGGTAAGAAGCAAATTCATTAGCAACTAAATGATGAGCAACGCAGACTTTCTGACTTATTTTAATTCATGTTGCCTAAAAGCCAGATTCTAATACTCTGAATTTCACAAGCCTATAATCAAGAAACCAACAAATGCTATCAGCAACTTTGGCACAGGTTAGCGCTGCAACTGTGCATAGACCAAAGGTATGTACTTTTACATAAGTGTGTTTGCATGCATGTTCTTTTCATTCCACAAACAGGCCCAGTCTAGATGCACATAAACCCAGGGCCCTGGAGCAGCACTGACTTCAAGAAGAAAAAAAAGAACAGATTCCTTTTTCTTTAATCATTACTGCTTAATAGAACACCTGGCACAAGTACTGGGAGTGTGAACTGCATGCTTGTTTCTATTAATCACACTGTGGGGACACTAATCTGTTCACACTGCCACATTAGAGGGATGCACCTCCCATCTGGGCTCAACAGGTTGGTCCTAAACATAATAGTTAACCGTTACCTTTCGGGTAAGGTTTGGGATTATACACCAAGTGATTATGGTTAAGGTGTCAAGCAAATGTATGCAAGTCAATGCAATGTCCTGCTAAAGGGACAAAAACAACTGTGTGTGATTGTTTGGGGGAGTTGAGGAGATAGTATATGATATAGACACAGATTGAAATGCTATATTAATTTTGTTCATAAAACCTACAGTATAATTCAGCAATGTTACACATTTGAGTGAATATAAGGAAGGAAGTATGTGACGCCATATTGGTGTGTGATTTAGACATCAGCCTGCCTGTGTTTCAGGAAACTGATAAGTGAAATGCATGTTCATATGCATGGTCATGCTTGTAGAACATTTTACATCTTTGTCCATGGCAACATGATGGATTGCTTTTGTTTTATATTTCATAATGTCATAACGTCATCATGTAAATAAATAAATACTGCAAATCTTGATTCGCTAAAATCTTGTGGAAATACAGAATATAAATCCATCTCAGCAAAAAATCTGTTTTTAAAAATAGTCTTTGATCAATATTTCCACTTCAACCAGCACACTCAGATTCATATTCAATCCTGTTATCTACAAATCAGAAATATTTCCAAAATCGAAGCAAGGTTCCTCAAAAATGGAACAACTTATTCAACCCATCATTTTCTCTCATCTAGACTATTGTAATTCATTATTCACTTCTCTAAATGATGCAGCAGTTGCCTGTTACATTTGCTCCCCATCTGTTACAGAATTAAATTTAAGATACCACTAATTACTTTTAAATCCCTACATAGTCTGGCTCCGCTTTACATTTCAGAACTCCTAACGTGACCGTACCGAGATCCCTCAGATCAGGAAATCAAATGTTGTTAAACGTTCCCAGGTGCAGGCTTAAATTAAAAATTAAGGGAGACCATGCTTTTACTATTGTAGTTCCAACGCTGTGGAATAAACTCCTCCTCAGTATCAGGCCAGTTGAGTCAGTGCCTCTTTTTTAAAAAGCTTTTAAAAACCCGCTTATACAGACTGGCATTTCTTTAATATTGTGTAACTTTTTTTTAATTGTTTATGTGTTTCTTTTATATTTGTTTTATCTCTTTATGCTTGACCATTGTTTTTATTGTGTTTTCATGTATGATGTTCTTTTAATTTTGTTTTGCTTAAATGGTGTGTATTGTTTTTTGTGAAGCACCTTGTAACCTTGGCTTGGAAATCTACGTTACCATTTTATTAAAGATCTGTCCTCAAACTATTTCAGCTCATCTCCAGTTTGACATCACCACAATGGCTGAGATGAATGGCACACAGTTTCCTGTGAAACAAATCCCAACCAGCCTCAACACATCCAGAGACTCTTGGCAGGACGATGCAATCAGGGGAGTCCAAATGGCAGCTACCTTGCTCATTTTCCTGGTGAGAGATCCTATCTGACCCCAGAGTCACCCTAATCCATAAATATTCTACAATGTTATTTTATTGTAACAAAAAAGCGGTTGTGGTTCTCTGCCCAACTCCAGCAAGTCAGTAGTTCTGGCCAATATATAATCCACCACATAACGCCCCCATAAAACCACAACTTGTTTTTACTCTCCAGTTTTTGTACAGATTAAATCCACAAGGTTTAGAGGTGCTGGAGGGCAGATATCTTTACCCTTGTACACAGCCACACTAGCTGTTCCCCCATGGTTCCAATTTTTATGCTCAGCAAAGATAATTGACTGCTGGCTATAGCTTCGTATTTCACTGACAGATGGTTTGATATTCTCATTTAACTCTTGGCAAAAGACAAATAAAGGGCTTTTCAATTTTGCAGAATGTCAAAATATTGCAATACAAGTGAGTCATCAATAATGTAATTAACAACTGGTCTTCTTGGTTCCTTTAGGTTGGCATACCTCTGAATGGGCTGGTGGTTTGGGCACTTGGACTGCGGAGTCAGCGTCACCTGGTACGCAGAGGCAGCGGTGAAGAGACACGTGCCGCCAGCAGTTTCCGTATCTATGTATTGAACCTGGCCCTGGCCGACCTGGTGCTGCTCCTGCGTACCCCCCTCATGCTTGGCTACCTCGCTCACAACAACAGTTGGCCATTTGGCATTGTCTTCTGCCACCTGGTCATGTTCTTCCGAGGTCTGGGGTTGTACGCCTCAGCTTTCCTCCTCTGTGCTGTGGCTCTGGAGCGATGCCTGTGTCTACTGAAGCCTGTGTGGGCTCGACTACGCCGCCCCTCCTGGGCTGTTCCTCTGGTTTGTGGCATCTTATGGCTGTTAGCAACCGTCCTGTCTGCACCCTACCTCTACAGCGCCACCCTGAAAGAAATCAACGGGACATACCAGTGCATTGAGAAGGGAAAGTTTGACATGGGCTTGTTTGTCACAGAGACTGTAGCAGGTTTCATTTTGCCCTTGCTTGTGTTCTTAGGAAGTAATTTGGCTGTTGTGCTCACCATTCATCAAGCAATGCCCTCAACACCAACCTCATCCAGCCCTTCAAATGCTCGCAAGATGGCAAGGATGTACCAAGTGCTCTTTTTCACAATGCTCCTCTTCCTCACTTGCTGGGTACCCTACTTTGTTTGTCGGTTCCTGCGGGCCCTGGCTGACATACAATCTGAACTGTATAAAAGAGCAACTATTGCAACATACTACTCTCTGTTCCTGGTGTACAGCAAGAGTGCTCTAAACCCTGTGCTGTATGTGTTTGCTGCTCGAGGCTTAGGCCGTGCTATCCGAGCTTCACTGGTCTCCACTATTGAACGACTTTTCAATGATGACTCCATGGAATCCATACGAAGGAAGTCACTTAAGAACTCCCAGATGTAGCCAAGAGGTCAACAATGTTGAAATTTAATTAAACAAAGGTTAAAAACTTTAAAATATACACACGCCTTTGCATTTTAAAGAAGTTGTTACATGTAATTTAAATTGGTTGACCCTTTTCCATTTGGGCAAAAAGTTCCACAACTTCTTCATCTGTTTTACAGTTTTACAATAGTAAAAAAAAGTCAACTATACTATTGACTGTCTTCTCAATGGAAGAGCGGAGAGGAGGCTGGCGTTGACTATATTATTATCATTGCTCACCAGTAACATTTTTGGATATTTTTCTTCTTTACCATCACTCGGGGACTCCTGTTTCTGTTCATCGGTGCCACCGTGAAGTATTCACTTGGACAGCCTCTCAGTTTTTCCTGGTGAAGTCAGTCTCTATGCCTGGCCCTGGAACCCACATCTTCCTCCTTCAATTCACAGAATGTAACGAGGCCACTCTACAAATTCAAATTGCCTCCTTCTCCCCAAGACTATACTCAGCACTTTTAAGAGACTTTTAAAAAAAGAAATGTATTTTTAATAGATCTTTTGTCTTTTAATTATTTTCTGATGTTTTATGTTTGTTTTGTCTTGTAGCACTTTGAGCTTTGCTTTGTAAATGTAAAGTGCTTTATAAATTAAATGTATTATCATTATTATTATTATTATATTAGATTAACCAAAATGTGAACTCTTTAAGCACTAAGGGGCTGAGTTACTGTAAAGCAAGGTATCCAATTTAGGCCAGTGTTTCCCAAATGAGTCTGAAAGCCACAGCAAATAAAGAAGTTAGTAGTGTTACACTCCAGATAAGTAGAGATATTTTGATCAAACCTTAAGGAGAGCTTAGTTGGATCATAGTTCGATTACACCCGTTTCCGTCTCTTCACCTCCTAACACACTTTGTGACAGAAATTTCCCTCCAATGGATAAACATTTAATTTAGAGACCTGGACTGATGATGCCTAGGCAATTTCAACATTTCAGATAAAGACAGAAGAAACAAAACAGTGAATCAGGCTGGGTTTCTCTACTGCCAGCCAAGAATAAGAAACTATGTGGACACGAATGTCATTTGACAAAGTTAATGACTGAGACTCCAAAAATGCTGCTTCTGTTACAACACGCTGAAGGCTGGACCATAATTGGGCATGTAAATGAAATCGTGAATCATCTTGTCCATTTGTTAGTTGGCAGGAAACGCCTTCATGGTAAATAACAAGCCAATGTCAACATATCATACTTTTATTGCCAATTCCTTTGCCCCAGGGTAACATCCCACATGTGGAGGGCTCAGAGTCAGAGTCAAGGTTGTATGCTCTGTCTCTGTATGGTCCAAGGAATGTAATACAGGTTGTACCTTATCAAAATCAACAATGACTCAGATCCACTCCTAGATGGACGTAATAAAGTGGTTGCTCAATGTATTTCTGTAGACTCTTTAAGGACTGAAACACAACATGCGGAAAAGGGTCATTATCTCATTGTAAATGCACCTTTTTATGCTAAGATAGCTTTACTAATGTTTGTTCTTAATAAAATCACACATGTTAATTGTTCATACATTGTTGAAAAAGGGAAAATCTTAATTAATTTGTAGCACTTTACATTTATTTCCTTTCTACATTAAAACATGAATAAACAAAAGTCATTTTCTTTAAATGTGAAGTATTCAATGACTTAAGAGACCAGCACCCACTTTATATCTGTCTACACTCATCAGATGCACTCATCTTAAAAGGTCCAATAGGTAAGAATTTAAGTGATATAATATCTGACTTTTCCCCTAGAAAACCAATACATCCTCAGTTTATTTATAATTTACATATGGAATTTAATACTGTCTCTCTGCACACTGGTCTGCACTTTCGCTTTGTGTTTGTTGAAGAGGCATTGACTGTGGTATGAGAGTTTACTTGCTGGGAGTCGACTGAGCAGTTAACAGATTCTACTATGATCAGTTGTGTCCCTGCCAGGTAGCTAACCTGTCAGCAGTTTATAGATATCAAGATGATGATTTGGCAGGAAAAAACAAACAGCAGAAACATCTGAAATATGTACAGTATCTGTGCTCTGCTTAGTCTGTACTAACAGTCAATAGCAATGTACAAAACTGTCAGTCTTGCAGGTGGCTCTGACTGTGGTTTCTTGGGTTCAAAAGTCACACAAAGTGGAACTGAGTAACATCAAGACCAAGTAATACTTCCCCAAAAGTACAAAACAATATTTAAAAAAATCTGCATACATTTTCAAACGTGTTAGATCTGTATATAATATTTCTTTTTTTAATTATTTTCTGCACAGAGTAAGGAGAGTTTTAGCTAGGTTTCCTTTGAACAAGGAGCACCAGTGCCAGGGATGAATGGTGGGAGGTCAAGGTTGAGCAGCTGATCAGCATGTTTGTGTGCTTGCATAAATAGTGCCTGGGCATCCTGAATGGCGTCCGATTTCTGCAAGATTTCTCCCAGTTTTTGTGCAGCAGTCTCATAGTCTGTGTCTGGTATCATTTTTCTCATCTGAGCCTGAGAAAAACAGAAAAATGAAGTGCTGCTGTGTGATTTAGTGCGTCTCTGGTAAATGTGGAATATTATGACAGTCATGTAAATTGTTATCTGACACAAAAACAAAGCTTTAACCTGTAGCTGATAAAAAACAACAGACGTTATAGATACCCTTATGTCACATTCTCTCTGTGCCTTTCGTAAGACTTTCACAATTTTCTTTCAAAATTGCACTAGACCTTCCTGTTCCTGTTGTAGTGTAGTGGAAGTGCATACTAAGACATTTTGAAATCTAATTCACAAAAAAAAGGAAAAAAAGGTGCTGAAAAATATGAAAAGTTTGTTGTGCAACAGGTCTGTGTCATACCTGACATTGTGAAAGTGTGACACTGTTCATGTTTACCTCTAATGTGGTTTGATCCTTTTGTAGAGGTAGAGGATGTAGGTTGAGGACTGCTTGCTCAGTTATCTGTAAGATCTGAAACAGGAAGGAAGGATTAAAGAAAAGTCAGACAGATTTACTGTAGTTTACTACATTTATTTCAGGGACCATGTACAAAATACATTGATCTCAAACAAAGAGAAAATATGCTTTGTACCAGATTTAGCTACCTAATTTCCGTCTGTAGCCCCTGGACAGGTGAACAGAGATGTGTGTAGACTTACTTATGTCAAAGCGGCTGATATTTGTGAGGTTTCCCACTGCTGTTTCTGGGTCACCTCAATACTGATGTCAACAGTAATGAAATGACCTATTTAATGTATTAAAATCTTAAAAACCCTTTTGCCAGAGTTAATAAAAAATTTAAAATATATATTAAAGAAGGAGTGTTTGGCCAATAGCTATGTTATGTAGGTAATACACAAAGACAGATTTTTAAAGTGATTATTTTAAAGAATTTCTCATCCAAACAATCCACATAATGTCTGCAAGTCCAAGTATGGGCAGACTGAAAGAGGATCTGATGGATAGATTCAGTAGACCAGTAGAGGGATGGATACAAGGAAAGCCAGACCAATAATTATACCGCCTTGTCACAACATTTGTTCTTCTTGCCTCCAAATGTAAATATTGAGTTAAAAAGTCACTCATCACAAGTGTAAAAAACCCTACCTTGTTTTACCAAGGAATATGGAGAAAATTAATACCAGATACCATAAATTTAGTACACAGTTACACTGTTACGTTTATGCTGGTTTTATTTGCTGTTGTATGAATGTTTCGCACCTCTTTAGCTTTATCCTCCTCATCTTCCACACTTGCTCTGAGTGTGCTGCATGTGTGCTCTAAAGAGACGGTCTGTTCCTCTGTCTTCTCGAGAGCACTGACCACATCCATCAAGTCTTCCTGAAAACCCAGAAACACAGTGAGACATCAAGTAACACGAACAGAAACCACTTCCACTGATATATCAGATTATTAAATACGCCGATTTACACACATATCCGTATGCACTTTTCAAGGTAGTTTCACTGTATAGCAGCCTCAGAAGGAGAATATACATTTTCAAAACGTATATTATTTTATTATTGGATTACCTTGTCGTTTATTGTATTTTTATTATTGATTAATTCCTCAATTATTTTTGGGATAATCTATTAAACATTTTATCTTATTTTTGTCCAACCAACAAAGGTACAAAGGTTTACTATTTCAAATTGTGGAGAAATGAGTGGAAAATAGTGGAGAAAAGCTGCAAATCTGAAGCTGAAACCTATGGAGGCGTAAAAAATTCAATTGAGAAAAAAATACCTGCTCTGTTTTTCTGAATTAATAAGATAACTCAAAATCCCAGGAGAGGCTCTCTGGGCTTTTTTGGTTCATCATTTAGCCTCTCGTGGTCTTGTCATTTAAAGTATTTGCCTGTTCTGTTCATCACAAGCAATAAAATAGATTGCCTATCATAAAACTGTGTCTATTTTAAACAAAAACTTATTTGTACATTGTTAAATGTGGTCTATACGGTAAAATATCAAAGTACACACACACACACACAATTATGGTTATGGATTAATTATAAGTCAGTAGCCGGGTTTACATGGAGCCTAATATTCCGATTAGAATTGGTTTAGAAGCACAAACCGAATGAAAATGTTCCATGTAAACACCTCAATCGGAATAAACAGGCCCAAACCGAATGGAATTTCATTTGGTTTCAGAGGGGTAGAATATTCCTTTTCCCAAACCGATCAAAGGTAAAAGTTTATCATGTAAACGGTGAAACGGAAAATTTGTGTCACTGCGTTGTTTCTGCGCATGCTCCGCCTTGACGTAGCCTAAATGCACAGTGATGTTTCCTCACTTGTAGATATGGCGGATTCCAAGTAGAGCAACTGGTCCACGGCGGAGAGCTTGCTTCTAATTCAAACTCAAAAAAAAAAATTGTATTATCGCACATTTAGATGGAAGAAAAACAAGAAATACTGAACTGTTCAAAAAAGTCCATGAAAAACTGAACGAAGCCGGGATAGACCATAAACAACAGCAACTAATGTGCTAATCAGTTGACAGATCTCCATCTTTGGTGAATCACGTGATGTTTACATCAATCTTTGCATGTCACACAGCTGAAAAACGTCTGTTTTGATTAAATGCGGTGGCGCATGTAAACACCAGATCGGAATAGATCACGTCACATGTAAACAGTTGTCCTGAAATCTTCAATCGGAATAAAAAAAAGTTTCCATGTATACCTGCCTAATTAGTAGATGATTGTATGATAATGTTTTTTTGGTGCTTCTTAATTTATTCAAAGATTGGTCAAATTTGACCCGCAAACACTAAGGGTGTAAACACTTTTCAAACACAAAAGGAGGGTTCAGTAATCGATAGATGGTATCGTTATTAGTTTGTCGACTTTTTTTTATTTGGAATTTCCACAAACAGGATTTTGAGGTATCTCGTTAATTCATTAAAACAGAGCAGAATTACTTTTCTCAAATGAATGAATGCAAAACAGCACACATGAAGTAGCAACGTCTTACTATGCCCTCCTCCTAACCCACACACAGGGTGTCTCACCTCCAGCGAGTGCAGAGTTTTCTTTCCAGCCACAGACTTCTTGGCCTCCTCCTGGTGGCGGTGAGATGAATGATCCAATTCTTTTTGATTCTGCACTTGAACTTTGAGATGTGCACAGTGAGTAAGGAACCTGGTTTGGAAAATATATCAGCAAAAGTGTTAACTGCCAAAAATAAAGGGCACCTTGGTACATATTTGGCAATTTAAGGTTCTCTCTTCAAAACTTTGAGTGGATGATCTTTGAATCAATACTGGTGGATCAGATTGAGGATTGGGCTGGGAGAAAACCCAATGTTAGTTTTCCAATGTAATGTGAAACAGTGGAACACAGTTCACTGCATTGAACATTATATTTGGCAATTGTATTAAAATGCAGCATAGACAAATATCACCCACCTTTTATCATCTCAAGTTTGTTTTTTTTGCAACCCACGACAACACTATCTTAAAAACTTTATAATGACAATTTACTTGATTAAAGGACACAGTAAGAATAACTCAAAGCAGATTAAAACTAGAAGCAATGCCGTGCAACAAAACTAATCACAAAATTAATGTATCACAAGTTATATGCCGCTATACACATTAAGCCTAATGAATAGTGGATGAAGTGTCACTTTCCATGTTTTTTTCTCTTACCATAATATATGATAACACTTGAAATCAAGGACAATCTCTTGCTGAAATACATGCCCATAGCATTACAGCACCTTCCTTTAGAGACACAGCCAACAACCTTCTCCTACTGATTAAACATATAACTGGAGGAGTTAGTGAATATCTAACCATTACAAAGCATTACTGCCATTTATTTACATCCAAATTTGCACATTCTTCCTCACCTGTTTTTCACTATGTTTAGATGCTCCTGGCTCTCTTTCTTTTCTGTCCGTCTCAAGGCAAGAGTTGATCTGTGGACACAGAAAAAAGTGTCATTGCAAAGTTGATTTATTTTTCTATATTTTCTATTATTAATGAGCACTAATTGAAAAAAATACATATTATACATACATATGTCAATAATAATGAAAATAATGCCTTTCAGAGTAACAACATGAGCCACACAGGTAGTAAAAGTGCTCATTTACATGGTGATACTCACAGTATGGACATGTTCATTAAGTTCTCCAGAGCAATGATGGCTGACTTTGATAAGTTTTCCTGACTTTTGACTTTTTTGGGGACTGAAGATGATCCTTCAGCTATTCAAGACACAGACAGGAGTACCACAAAAAGAGAAAAACATCAGGGTTAGTGAAAATCTTACAGCTAACTTACTGCATCAATATCATTGGAGCTAGCTGCATCATACACAGACATGATGACAAATAAAGTGTCTTAGTATGGTTTTGGGCCACTACACAATACCACAAAAGCTTCAGTGTCTTGGCATTGATTCAACAGTCTCTGAACTCTACTGGAGGGATAAACACCATTCTTCCAAAAAATATTCCCTAATTTGGTGTTTTAATTATGAAGGGTGGAAAGCTGTGTCTAACACATCGGTCTCCCACACATTGTCAACTGGATTGATTCACATTATTTTCATACTCGTCATACCATTCAGTGACCCCTCGTGACATATGACTGGGGGCATTGTCTTCCTTGAAGAGACCACTCTCATCAGGACAGAAATGTTAAAACACAAGATGTGGCAGATGGCCACCCACTTAGAGCCTGGGTCTGCCTGAGATTTATTCCCGTTAAAAGGGAGTTTTTCCTTGCCGCTGTCGCCAAGTGCTTGCTCATGTGGGAATTTTGGGTCTCTTTAATCTAAATTTAAATAGTATGCACCTAGACCTGCTCTATATGTAAAGTGCTTTGAGATTACTTTTGATTGATTGATTGATTGACTTAGGGCAGCTGTGATTTGCAGTGACCCTGCTCTCTAAGGGGACAAGAGGACCCAAATCATGTTGGCAAAATGCCCCCTACATCACAAAAGAGTTACCGGATCCCCTCACGGTAGGGGATCAGAACAGTGCCTATGGTTTTTGGATCAAATGTGCATTTATCTTTGTAATGACACAGTCACAGTGACCATCTTTCAAAGTCACTTAGATATTTTTCTCTTGCCAGACATGAAATCAGAATACACTGGCTCTGCTCAGCTATTTTTATAAATGACTGAGAGCATGATTTAATGTTATGGTTGCTTAATTGTACCATGTAGAGCACCTGTGTAGAAACACCTGCATTCATCGTGTTACTCTTCTAATTTATTCAGGGTTTTTTCCTTTGACACACGTCTGTATTCGTACATCTTAAGAAACAGGACACTGGACTAAAATAGCTGCTTTAACCTTTCCGTTTCTGTGCTGTTTTTGGGTGAGTGCTGTTGCCATGGTGACCGTCACTCGGCTCCGGATCCTGTAGTAACACACATTGGAGCGGATGGAACAGATTAAGTTTAGCAGATAGCGAGTTAACCAAAGTGATAATAAACTGATGCAGACATGTGAGGGCTTTCATTATCTTACCCGATGCTGCGGTGCTTGTTTACTCGTCGTCTTGTCTGATTTTGTCTTGTTTTTCAGGTTTGGTACTTTTGATGCGGCCCGGTTAGAGCCTCGCGCGGGCTTCATATCTGAGTTGACTTACGTAAATGTAGCTAATATAACAGCTAACGTTAATGTAATAACGCTCGGCTCGGCTAAATAAACCAACACCAGCAGTAAAGTATTGACGTTAGATATATAATGAGTCTTTGTGGTGAAAAGGAAGCATCTAAAACAAGTTAATCTCAAACAAACTGGACGTGTTTCCGATTTCGCGCTGTTGTTTTCGAACAGTTCAATGCGCAACACGCATGCGCGAAATTTGTATTTGGTTTAGTTATACCCTAAGTAGTGCCTGTCAGGCACATATTCCTCTCGGCCATCCACTAAACGTTTTAATAGCCTAACCGAATATCAGTCAGACACGTTTGCACACTCCATTGACTATTTTAACTCAATCCAATACAACTTCCAATCTTGTGATACGAAAGTAAATCGCTACCTGCAAGGCCAAAAACGGGGCACACAAATTAAAAGTTCACCATGGTGGATTGAGAACATTATGGGTCACAATTCTCTCTATAATCAGGGGCGATTGTATGATCAGGCCTTTAGGGGGGCTCAGCTCCTAAGGAGAATTTGACATACAATGCCCTTCAAGTATTTAAAAAAAAAAAAAAGTAATTTATTCATTTTTAGGGGTGCACCTTCAGCAGCTATAACTGTTAACATGCTGCTTACACAATGATGCTTCAGTATTAATAATCTAATTATGTCATATAAAATATATCAGTGAGTGGGACAAAATGATTACTCTTACTTTAATATTTGGAAGTACATTTTGCTGCCAATACTTAGTTTTACTTAAGAAGGATTTTTCATGTAGGACTTTTACTTGTAATGGAGTATTTTTACACTACTTGGTTCTTTATACCTGGTGCAGTGATGTTTTTAATTAACATTGTTCTTGACTGCTGAATGTTGTAGATTGTATGATTGATGTTGATGTGGTGCCTTGCACTTATCTTGTACTGCCGGAATCTGTGTTTCCTTGCCACATGCTGGCTGTCTTTGTGTGAAGGTGACATTCAATTTCTAATAGAGGTAATAAAGTACCTCTTAACTCTTAACTTAACTTTAGTAAAAGATCTGAATACTTCTTCCACTGCTGTTCATACTGTTGGCAGGTTACTGTCAAAACTGTGCAGGAAGATTTACAGACATGAATGTGCTAAAAAATAAACCTACATACCTATTAACTACAAAAATTAGGACATTTTCTCTCATAGCATCTCTGGATACAAATCATTTGTGATTGTAACAGTATTGTTGCTTTGCTGCCTGTGAAATGTGACTTTTAAATAAAAGTTATTGTAACAAGTATTACTGGAACAGCAGCTCCCATCTCAGTTGTGTACTAGTTTTTTTTGGCTTGCCCATGATAAGCACATAATGTTCTTAATGATTTAAAAAAAAAAGTTTCTTTGTTTCACAATATAGTTTCATCAAGGAAATTAACAATCAGCACTACAGTTGGAACTAACACGTATTTTCATGACAGAAAATACAGAAAAATGCCCACTATAATTTCTAAAAGTTTGAGTCCATAGCCAAAGATATTCACTATCTTATCATGTATCATTTAAAAAAAACTTCCTATTCTCACATTTGAGAAGCTACAATCACTGAATATTTGGTGATATTGCTTTTAAAATTACTAACACAATTATTTGATCATCAAAATAGTTTCCAATTAATTTTCTGACAACCAACTAATTGATTAAATCAAGTAATCGTTGCAAGTCTAATCAGCACTGTTCTTCAAAATGCAGGTGTACTTTATTAATTACGGACATCATCACTATTAAACTTATTAACCAACTTAAATAGGGTAAATACTTATGCAATCAACTATTTTTTGTTATAAATCTACTAATTAAATCTGTTGAGAGTCTGGTTTTACTGATAAGACAAAAAGACATTTTAATTCAATATTGTTCCAATCCTTGTTCCACCATTAATACCACCATAGAAACTGCAGTACATAATGAAGTTGATCAGGTTTGTAAACAAAAGGAAAAAAACATCCTTTCAACAAAAAGTCAAATTAAAATAGAGTTGAGTACAAAAAAGGAAAGAAGATTCACAAATTCGCCTGAAAATCTAAATGTTTGGATGACACAGTAGGCTATTAGTTTCTGTCCTTCAGGTCCATCACACCCTCCCAGGGAAGTGGAATTTGCCTTTGAAGCGTCCATGGTTGTTCAGGTCAAAGGGGCTAAGGACCCTCCTCATACCCATCATATTGCCCCACGCTATCTCTTTGAAGGTCCAGGGATTCTGATTGTTCTGCTCCATATCAGCCTGCTTCTGTTGCATGACTGCAAGGCTCTCTCTGCTCATCACCTGTAGGTAACACAACATACAAGAAATTATTAGGTTATTAATAGGTTACTTGCACTACTTTACATGAGCAGATATTTAAACTTTAATTAAATCAACTCAAAATTCAGTCTGATTAAATCCAGTTTTGTTCATAAAGCATCGATTCCCACAATATCTTTCTGAATGTGAAAATTCACACTCTAAACTTTCAATACATGTTGGCTAATCTGTAAGAACTGATTCCTTAAGTATACAGTGTCATCACTTTTAGACAAAAGTGATCATATCGAGTTAACTAAAAATTTCAGAACACATTAGATTGACAAAAAGATGGGCAAAGTCCCGTATATACAGTATCTGTAATCTCACCTTGGCAGGGAAGGGCATCTTCTTTGCCACTTCAGTCAAGATGTGCTGAATCTCCCCCAGCTCAACCTTTCCTCCCACTTCCACGATAAGACGACCATACTTGATAGGTGTCACATAGTGGTCGATGGCTCCTTTGCCCCCACCCATGCGGTGTCCCAGACTTTTACGTGTGACTGGCTTAAATGGGCTATTGATACGCCAGCGGGCAAATGTGGTCCGGGGATCCATTTTGCGGTTGATGGTTAGACGCATCATCTCCATGTGACCCCAGTGGAGGTAGCCTCCTCCCAGAGCCTGAGCATCAGAGGAAGAGAAGTTACTTTCATATGCTATGATAAACATTTTGTACTCAATAGTTAATACTAGGGCTGCAACTAATAATTATCTTCATCATTGATTCATTTTTTTAACCATTTGCTTCATTAATCTGTAAGTTGTTTGGTCTATAAAACAGTAAAAATGTCCATTCCCAAAGCCCCGGGTAAAACCTCAAATGTCTTTTTTTGTCCTGACCAATGGTCCACAACCCAAAGTTATTTAGTTTACTGTCACAGAGGACTGAAGAAATCAGATAATAATCACATTTTAGAAACTGGAAACAGATCATTTTGATTTTTTTTTTCAAAAAAATTGTTTACGATTAATTTAATAGTTGGCAATAATCAATTAATTGACTAATTTTTGCAAATTTAATAAAAACATCTATTTTGCATAACTATAAAGAAAAATATGTCAGATATCACCAACAGTATTTATGGATGATAAATGTACTCACGACAATAGCGTACTCTCCAGTCGTGAAATCAGTTCCTGTCTTAGCTGGGCCTTGGATATCCCGCAGCTTCTTCATCTCTTTCCTGGCCTTTTTAAAGTTAGGCACCTTTTTCATAAACTTCAGTTTGGGTTTCTCTGGCAGCACCACATCTTTGAAGGTAAAAACAAGAGTGAGGGACCACACACAAACAACATATAGTGCAGTGAATATAGTATGAGGCAAACATATCCCCTTAAATGAAGGTTAACTTGAATACACTTTGATATGTAACTTCAAAGTAAAATCATAATATATACATGACAAGAGAGTTCACAGAAGAATCATTACCTCTGTAGTCTGGAGGGATTTCATATGTCTTCAGCCCAGCAGCTAGGATTTTCAAATGGCTGTGCAGAAGACCTGTGAAACACACAGCAGGTGTTAGTATTATGTTTGACCAAATTCAGCCTAATACAGAACTATTATAATATGTTATTTTTGGTATTGCACTGCTCAGTTTGAATAAGTTTCTTTGAACAAATCTAACAGGCTGTAGTAATAATGAGAAGAATCCCATTTGAATTAAATAAAACCTTTCGTAATGAGCATTATAAGCAAAATATTTAAGCCAAAGAGCTTAGAGTTAAGTCATTGAAAAGATGTTAATGTATTGACCAAACCTACACTGCGTTAATCTCGATGTTGTCTTTTTCATCTTCAGGACTTGTTATCATTAGTTTAGTTTTAGTTTAATCCTGGTTTGAGACTACAACATTCAGATTAGACTGTGCAAAAGATGTAAGCACTAAAAGTAAAGTGAAGATCCTTCCAAATAGTTCCACATTTTTATCTATCTATTAAGTTAAAGCTCTTTTTGATTTTGCAGAGTAATTTTGGGATGGACCAGACACCTCTCTGGTGGTACTGTATTATGGATGAGAATCTAAACATCTGAAGTACCTAAAACATTTACACAGTACAGTGTGTCTCCACATGAAGAATTTTTGGGTTTTTTTTTGGATGTCAGCTTTGTCAGAGTTCATCACTCCTTGCTATCTTCAGTCTGTCTGTTCTCTATTTACTTGTCTTCTTGCTTGATGTCACCAGTATGTCGCTCGTACCTCTACATCTAAATCAGCATTTTAGCATGTCTTTCATTGTGGCCATATCATTACTGTGTGCATCTATATAATTCTGCTGCGTGCACAATAATTCTCACAAAATAATTATGTAATGTAACATACACATTGTTTGTTTTGATCCCATTGCTGCAGAACTGTTTCATTTGCATATAACGACAATGACATCCACTGGTTAAAATGATATTTTTGGCTAACCCAGTCGCATTTACAGTAATGTTTATAATAATGCACTGTCATTACACCATTACATTAATGAATAAATACATAGACAATCTTTCATTGCTAGTTTACTTAGTTTTGACTTAAACGTCACTACCGTTCACTTTAGCTAACGTTATGTTACCTTGTTGGTGACCGTGGACTCTACAGATGCCGGTCAATCCCCCGACAGCAGTCTTGATAAATGACATCATGGTGGTAACCTTGAAAAAGAGCACTATAAGCACCAAACTGTCACTTTATGCGGTCGGTATAAGACCATTTTACATAGGTTATCCTTTAGACAGCTAATAAACACCACGCTGTACACAAGGTCGCCGGAGCTGCCTGATTTTTTCACCGCCGCATTCCGCGAAGGCCCGCCCTACTCCGACTCTGATTGGTTAGTTCTCGTTGGCTTCGGTAGTTTGATTGGTGGATGTCTCTATCAGAGCCAATCAGA
This sequence comes from Scomber scombrus, assembly GCF_963691925.1. Lineage (NCBI taxonomy): Eukaryota > Metazoa > Chordata > Actinopteri > Scombriformes > Scombridae > Scomber > Scomber scombrus. The sequence continues at coordinate 24,375,018 of NC_084970.1, forward strand.
GGCAGAGTAGGGGCGGGTATTAACGGAATGCGGGTTGGATTAAAAAATATGGTTTCTCGAGTTCCGCCAGAAGAAGAAGCATTTCCTGCCTGTATTTCACAATAAAAGCATCATCTGTGCAAATTACAGAATTCAAAAGGACACTCTTATTGTGAAAAGCAGGTTTTCTTAGCTACTTTGTTATTTTTAGTTTAAGCATATGCTTAAATGATAATAAACACAGTCAACTTTTCAATGGGGACAAGAACAAAAAATTCATTTAAAAGTTTATTTAAAGCTAATATGAAGCTTCAACCCTCCAAATCCGTCCAGTGCAGCTGAATGGGAAACATTGTCTATTGAGACAGAAAGAGGGAGGTTTTTTTTTACTAAAAAGAGTAACTGTGGGCGATATTCACTTTATTAGACTAACTGAGACAGCTGAAGCCTCATATTAGCTTCAAATAAACGTTTAAACACTGGAAAAACTGCGAACCTATCAGACAATACTTTCCATTTAGAGTTTCTATTAGTGGTATTTCCCAAAAGCTTGAACATGGGGTTTTCTGTCCATATGTTGAAGGAGCACTATAAAAACATCATCTGATTTGAGTCAGACACATCCTTTACTTACAGAACAGTAATAGTAGACTATTATAGCATGTAAGATGTATAGAAACCCCCATCTTAGCTCTTCAAAGACACGAGAATACACACTACAGAGGAGTACACTGAACTAAAAGTTCCTAGCAGTGGGGCAGAACTTTGGCTCTTTACAGCTTAACAAACACGTACAAAACATTTTCTGGCATGTCCCCTTTTAGTCTGCTTGCAATTTTATTACTTTTGTTGGCATTATTGGTACCTTTAATGGCATATTACCACCAATAACTGTCCATATGAGACAGTGAATGAAATGGAGGGGCATTAGCCATTCTTTAAGGAAAAGGATGTTAATTTACCAACATGTTGGGTAATTTGACATGACAGGCCAAAATGTTTCCTGTCAAAAATGAATGTCAAGTCAAGTCATTCAAGTCAGTGATGGGCCTCTGTGACACAGACAATACAGCGACCAGCTTGTGAAAAACACAGCCACCACTAGTAAACAATAACTCTCAATAATCAAAGTTATGTTTGAATTCCCCTCTTTCTTTGTTTCTTTCTTATCTATTGCTGTTCATCTCTGATACACAAACATGGGGCCTTCCAGGTCAGAACACACACACTCATACAGGACACTGAACTTAGTATGGCCATATTGACACAGCTGATACAACGCACTCCTCTGATTATATCAGAGGATAACAGTGTGTGATGAACCTCTTTGCCTTTTCCAGTGATGTAAGACACTGTGTCTTACGTAAGACACAGCACTGTAATTGTACATCTCCCTGCCTGTCTGCCTGTCTGCCTGCCTGCCTGCCTGCCTGCCTGTCTGTCTGTCTGTCTGTCTGTCTGTCTGTCTGTCTGTCTGTCTGTCTGTCTGTCTGTCTGTCTGTCTGTCTGTCTGTCTGTCTGTCTGTCTGTCTGTCTGTCTGTCTGTCTGTCTGTCTGTCTGTCTGTCTGTCTGTCTGTCTGTCAGAGATTTCAAAGAAGTACCTGCGCACCACCTGTTCAAATATTGCAGCATAGATGTCAATGTTTAAGTCGCTTAGGACATTTACCCTTTAAAAGGACGGGGTTGGTGACTAGCGGGGCTTTCTGTACCATACTGCTGGTTTATAGGGACTTTTTGCTGAAGTTGATCTCCATCTCCTCCACCATGCTGCTGTTGTTCCAGTGGTTTTGGCCATTCCTCCTGCTATATCTGAGTGCCCAAAGTGTGGAGGCTCAGTTTCCACGGCCCTGTACCACACCAGATGCTCTGCAGGCCCGGATGTGTTGCCCCCTCTGGAACGGCTCTCCTTGTGGGTTTAGCTCAGGGAGAGGAGTGTGTGCACCCCATCCTGCAAGAGACCTCCCAAAACCAGCGGACTTTAGAATGAACTGGCCTCGTGTTTTCTATGATTCGGTGTGTACATGCTGGGGAAACTACGATGGATTTGACTGTGGTCAATGCCTACCGGGCTGGAAAGGACCCCAATGTCTGCAAAAGCACCATGTAGACAGGAAAGAGATAACAGATCTGACTGATGAGGAGAGGGACACCTTCATCTCCAGCCTACATAAGGCAAAACAAAGTGTCAGCAGCCGATACATGATCCTTACAAGCAATGACACGACAGTGGACGGGAACTACGCATTTCAAAATGCAAGTGTCTATGATCTGTATGTATGGATGCACTACTATTCAGCTAAACCCTATGCTGGTTCTGCAAACAATGCTGCACACAAGGGCCCTGCTTTTGCCCTCTGGCATCGAGTTTTTCTGCTCTTTATTGAAAGAGAGATCAGGGAGCTCACTGGGAAGCAAGATTTCTATGTCCCATACTGGGACTGGACCAGAACCAACCACTGCAACATCTGCACCAACAAGTACCTTGGGGGAGTTGGCAAAGACGGTCGTATAGACAGCGCTTCCCTTTTCTCAGAGTGGAAGGTGAGATGTTACAGCTTCAAATGGCCATTCATTAATTCCCACTCTTTTACATATCCCTGTGCGTTGTCTTCTAAAACATTTTGTCCTCCTTTACTCCGCAGACCATATGTCCATTTCAGGAAAGTCTTGCTATAATCTGCATCCACACTAATGCTTCTGATCCTCCACATCTGATACGTAACCCTGGAAAGGATCCTGTGTACAAAACACTGCCAACTGCAGAGGATGTTGAAGAAATAATGAAATCATCAGTTTTTGACACCCCCCCATTTGACCATACATCTAGGAACAGCTTCCGAAACAAGCTAGAAGGTAGCTTAAAAAGCTTATCATCTCATTTCTTATTACTAACAGTTAACCATTTATTCAAATCTTTGCAGACAGAACTTTAATAATTTGTCGACTTGTCAGCAACCAACTAGTCAAATTAACAAAAATAGGAGCAAGAAAATTGAAAAAATTGTTTAAATGTGTTTCCCTGACAACACCCCAGGTTTTGATATCCCCAAAGACTCCCGACACCTGAACGCCTCCATGCACAACCTGGTTCACAGATACTTAAATGGCACAATGTCTCTGGTCCCTACTGCAGCCAACGACCCCATATTCATGCTGCATCACAGCTTCATTGACAAGTAGGTCATGCATCTATTGCTATTTATTCATTCTTAATAAAAAAAACCATCCATCTTTGAAATGAAAGAATTTAAGGTGACCTAAGTGTGCATTTGTTTAAAGTTGACTGCAAACAACTTGGCTTCTAAATTATTTGTGCTGTGTCATCTGTCATCAGGCTTTTCGAGAGGTGGTTGCTCAACCACAGTGACACGATGTACCCAGATAGTGACCTGGTCCATCCATCCCAGAGAGCGCGGGCCTACATGGCTCCCTTCTTCCCCCTCCGGACCAACAACTATTACTTGGGCATGGACACACAGAGCCTGGGTTATAGATACGTGGAACACCTCCTCCGTCGCGCTGCAGCCGGGAACAGCATTAGAAAGGCTGCAGGTAGAAATTATTGTAAAAACTCATGTTAGAACAGTTAATTTCTCATTATAATATATTTTTTAGCTGAAGGAATGCTATATATGAACAATGTGTCCCTTATTTTTCAGGGGTTTTAGAGAAATCTACAACCAGCGGGGTCCAGTGGCAGTGGCCTGTTCTGGGTGTGTTTGCAACTGTGATGGTCTTTATTGGTTTGGGAGTTGCAATTAAATACAAAGGTAAGAGTTGTTATGAATGGCAAAATAAAGGATTTAAAGTCTTTTGAGAGAGCTTTTGCTGTAAATACTATATCTATTAAAGATAGATTAATTTTGGCCTCTTACATTGTTTCTATTTAGACAAAATAAGGCGAAGGCGAAACACAGAGACAGAGGAGAAGCAGTCAGCGGTGAGCCTTCACTCTTTTAACATTATTCCTATTTTTGCTTATTCACAGAGCTGAAGTGGACATTAAACACATGGAGAAGTATATTAGCCCTAACTTACTCTCACATCTTTGTCTTTTCAATACAGGTTGATTACAGGGTCAACTCTCTGTATGCTGCCTGGATGACAGAGAGAAACAAGCACACTGACAACTCACCATCATTACCAGCTGACATCACATCTTGTGAGAACATTTCACGAGACGCAACAATCCAATCTCCAAATGAAGAGAGAGAAAAGAGTGTGGATGCAACAGTGGAAGTACACCTTTAAACTCAGAAAGGTGGAGAATGAATCAGCTGAGGAGTGCATGAGAATCTTAAATATAGACCACCAAAAAATGCAAGATAATTTATTTCAGCGTAGACACAGATTTGACTGGGCTCTGTGTTATTTAATCGCATCTACTGATTTATTTTACTTATTATTGATGCTATAACTGATGCAGTCTAATACCACAGCCCTGCAATAAACCCTACCTCTTTGATATTTAAAAAAAAATGTTGATTAAGCTTCATGGTCAATTTGGATGTAGTTTGTGGTGCTATTGGACAAAATTAAGTTATATTAAGAGTGTTGAGTCTACCTTCACGAATTTAGCTGTGAATTTTATTGAAATACATTTCACTTCATGTTTTTGTGACAAGGCAAGATAATAATTGTAAATACAATCCAGACATGGCCTGATAAATGTAGAATGTGCAAATGCCCATTAAAAGTAAAAATGATGAGAAACTAGTGCAAGATAAAATATAAAAGTTTATTGTAACAACACAATGTGTATTTTGCATGAATTCATTGTATCTCTCTGCTGATATACAACTGTTTTCCATGGGAAACATCACAAAGACACTCAACATTTTCACAAGAAAGAAATTCCCAAAACACTAAAATAAAGTTGTTATACTCAGTTATCAAAACTCATAGCATGTCTATCAAACATAAACTAATGAGAAAAATTATGAGACAAAATGTGTTAATAAATTTGACAACCCAAACTATAACAAAGTTTTACAAAGTTCATTACATTTTGTGTATCTGTCATATCTTCACAAAGTTTTAGTATAAAATTTGCATTTAGTTCAGTCTTTCCTGAACCTGTTAACTCTGCGACGTGACACTAAAAGCATTCCCTAGAAGGTTGAGTAAACAGCGCTCTTGTGTACACACAATCTTCAAACACAGCAAGAGGGCACGAAGGGCAATGAACTGTTCTGTATTGTCTATATGTACATATTTATTAAAGTCTATCTGAAAACACTTTATTTCTGGTTTCTGACAAGCTGCAATGTAAAAACTTCTGACAGTTGCTTAGTGGCTGAAAATAAATCTGAAGCTATAAAAGATCAACAGTCAAATGGCGGAGTTGCTCATGCTAAATTCCATGATAAAGAAGATCATATTTGGGAATATTTTGGGGATCTATGGGACTCCGGACAATCATTTTCCCCCGCATGGCTCCCCTGTATATGACTTCAATCAGATCCATGAAGTCCTGTTTGGTTTTGAAGCTGCCGACAAACTTAGTGTGATCTGGTGATCTGAAAGAGAGGAAAAAAATAAACTGAATTATCATCAAATCAAGTAATTTTCTGCCATGCATAGAGGCTCTTCCAACATTTTTTTAATGCAATATTAAAGTCTATGGCAGTGTATTATGTAAGTCTGTGTAAATGTTGATTTGCATGTTTCATGCTGTATGGCAAAAACAACAGTATACCTATGACCCAGACTATGTACATAAAACTCACATTTTTTGCAATGTCATTATCAAACACTTGTGACAAAGACATGTAATGGAGGCATAATATTTTTCAGTTTAACTCAAAACTTTATTTTATAATTCTACTGAAACGGTAAACTTCACTGGGAATTTAATAATTATAAATTCTTATAAATAATAAAACACATACAGCAAAAAAACAACATATGTACCTATAAATTAAACTTGAATTAAGAAAAAGGACCAAATATATGTAAAATCCTGCCAATATAACTTAAAAAAAAAATCAGCCCATATCTGACAACATATATGCCGATACCGATAGATCTGTGATAGGCCGATATCGGCCGATGATATCGGCTCTATCACATAGAGGATGATTGTCTCAACTGTGACTTTGACATAAAGCTGAAACAAATAGTCGATAAATGGATCAAATGAATAAGAAACTATTCTGATGGTCAGTTAGTCGTAAGTTATTTCAACAAGTTTTCAAATGTGAATATTTGCTGCTTTAAGGGCTGCAACTGAGAGTTATTTTCAAATATGATAAATTATTATTATGGTGTTGGGATTATGGGGATGTCATTTATGGAAGAGCAGCTAGTGTACGAGTGTACCACTCAGCCTGAAGGTTAAAACCAACTATCCCTACAGTACCCACCACTGTAGTTGGCTGGCCATCCCTGGTGGTGAGGAGAGATCAACATTGGTTTTTATTCATATATAAACCTTTGTTACAGTTACTGCCATCCTGTATTTGATCATGTTTAATCCTGAAGTCACATTATATTGGTACTCAATCACAGAATAGGTTGTTGCTCTATACACCATTAGTCAGAACTGAAATAGTAAAAATACCATTCTCTTATAATCCACCTTACTTCTTACACTTACACTGCAAAAGGCCTTAAAATTTGATTTTTTTTTACCACCACTACAGCTGTTCAAAAGTCTTATCCCAGACCTGGTTTTAATTGATTGTAATGTTTTTACCTTTACTGTAATCTTTTCTGTTTACTTGTATGTATTCATTGTTTTATTTTCTTTTATCTTTCCAAATATTTTCTTTTATTACTTTATCTTATTGTACCTAATATTGTTGCTGTTGTTTCTCGACACCATTGTAATTGATCAATGGTCTTTCGAGATAAAATAAAGGTTAATAATGTGAGATAAAAATAACTCAGTTAAGTGTATATCTGTAGATCACAGCTGACAAACAGGACCAATAATAAACTCACCCATAGTCCACCTTCATGTGCTGCCCATTGAAGAAGAAGACAGTGGAGGGGATGTAACTGATGTCAAAGTATCGGGTGTAGATGGGAGCTTTATCCACATCCACGATGTAGATCGAGGCCATGTTGCTCAAGTCGTGGGCAGTTTTTGACAGCTAGAGGGGGGAAAAAGGGAGAGAAACGTTGATTTATTGACAACAGAGCGACGTTTAGACAGCAGCTTAAGTCACAGTCTGCTTACAATCTCATCCAGCTGTAGGCAAACTGAGTCTTCGTCTCTTCCAAACCTCAAAACTACCACTTTTTCTGCTACGCCTTTAATCACTTCATCTATGTCTTTTTTGCACGTTAATTTGGGCAAAAACAAACTCATTTTCTTAAAGCTTTTAAAGACAACTAGCTTCTGTTGACACTTCAAGAGGAAGTCATTACTGCGGTACAGCGCTATAAAACATCCGCCTGGAAACAAATCATTATATAGTAAATACATTATTATAACACATTATATCGACGCTTCATATATAATGAAAGTCATAGTATAACATTGTTTAAACATTTTGTCATGGTTAACCGGCTGAACATTTAACACCAGACATGTTTCGACATTTTACTACGACACATTATAGTGTGACACCGAGCAACAACGTGACCTTTCCTCAGTATGTGAGCAGCGTGGATGCACAAACAAGGAAGACACACTTCAGGACTACTTGTTTGGACATTTGACAGGGGTGCAGCTATTATTCACACTATTATAACAATGGAAACGAAACAAAACGGCGTTTAAATCCTCAAACACTCTTTGATACGTCCGCAGTCCTTACAGTTTAGCTTTTATCAAGATGTTGCGACTCTTTACAAGCCGAGGTTTTCATGAACTCTACAAATGCAGTCATGTTGTGGCATCCTGCGTCAACAAGAGGCAGGTTGTCGGTTTTCTTCCAGCCAGCAGTGCAAACATCCTGTCTCGCCACTTCAACACTGGGAGCTCTGTGTGGAAAGATGCCCTCCAGCCTCAAGCAGAGCAGCCAGGGGGAAGAGAGACATTAGATTTGGACAAATGGAAGTCTGTGATGAGGTCTCAAGCTGCATCAGATGAGAAACAACAAGATATTGAGGAAGAGGATGAGGCAGGAAATGATTTAAAGGAAAGCTCTACTCTGGAGGCGACCCGGGAACTGGTTGTGATGTGGCGTCAAGCTGGGAAGCTTGTACCTCAGGAGATGACTGATGAGGAGGTTGAGACGGTGGCAAAGCTCACCACCAAGTCCTCCAGGAAGAAGTACCTGAAGTACCTGGCCCTCAGGGAAGGTCATAAAAGGTTCCGTAAGGAGAAGCAGGAGAAGAAGAAAGCAGAGAAGGAGGAGAGGCTGAAAAAAGATGATGCAGAGGAAGGGGATGATCAGGGAGGACAAGAGCTGAAAAGCACATTCCTCCTCCAGTTTTGGAACCGGAGCCTGGACCGGGTCCTGGCCTGGAAGAGCGCCCAGGCCATGGTGTTCGGTCAGCCGCTGGTGTTTGACATGAGCTATGATTCCAGCATGTCCAGGCAGGAGGTAGAAAACACTGTGTCCCAGCTGATGGAGGTGGAAGGGATGAACCGGCGTGCCACTGAGCCGTACCATCTGCACTTGTGCAACCTGCAGCCAGACGGGGCCTACAAGAAGGAGCTCCTCAAAAGGTATGGTGCAGAGACCTGGGACCGTCTGCTCATCACCTCCACTGAACGCCAGCATTTCGATTTGTTTCCCCGTGAACAACTCGTATACCTCACTGCTGACTCCCCTAATGTCCTCCGCACCTTCGACCACTCCAAGGTCTACATCATTGGATCTATTGTAGACCGGTCGATCCAGACAGGCTTGTCACTGGCGAATGCCAAGCGCCTGAAGCTGGCCACGGCCCGTTTACCGCTGGATGAGTTTCTCCACTGGGGATGTGGAGCCAAAAATCTGACTCTGGACCAGATGATACGCATTATGTTAACTATGAAGGAGACGGGGAAATGGGAGGAGGCGTTGAAGTTTGTGCCTACCAGGAAGCATGAGGGCTTCTACCCACAGCGGGCGCAGAGAGAAATGAGCAACAACAGAGTCACAAGTCATGGACCAAGAGAGGATGGTGACAGGTCGTTAAGATCTGGAGAAAGAAAGAGTGAAAGGATGTTTAAAAGTGGGAACCATAAAGACTCTGGGTTCACTGGTAGAGACAGAGTGTCTGGACTGTCCAATAACAATGAAAATAGATCAGCTGCAACCAGAGTACGGACATCATTTAAGAATAACATGGAGGGAAGAAACAGTGCAGGTAGAGGCAAGACGTGGTGGGATAATGAATGAATTAACATTGTCAGTAACTGGTTAATAAAGACACATCTGTTTATACTGTCTGAGGAAATGTCAAACTGTAACAAATGCTTAATAAAATATTGCAATAGGTTGTCATAGCTGCTTAATAATTATTTTTTTAAGTATCAAGGTCCAGTGCAATGTTTTAATCAAGACAAGAACAAGACATTTCGAAAAAGTAGAAACTACTTTGGTCTTTATTTTGGTCTGACATGAGAAACAATATTGCAAAAGATGTATAAATATTCTTGTGTGCTTTCACTGTAAAGTATAATGTCACCACCACAGAGAAAGAGCACAGTTTTCTATACAGAAATGAAATCAACCAAAATATTCTACAGCTTGGTTTAGAAAAATGCAAAGGACATGTGCAATATATTAAGTCATTTCACAATAGTGAAAAAAACAAGCCATTATATTTTTTAAATAATAAAAAAAGTACCCATCATCCAAATTAATGACATAATTCATGAAAACAATAAATCCTCTTACAAACATTTAGAAATGTGTTGTATTTGGTTTTTTTTTAAACACAACAAAAGTCATTTTCTTGTGTCTGTGGGTATTTCACAATATCTGCACTTTCTCTGAACACAGGTGCCAAACTGCAGAACCGTTACTGTCTACCATTGCACCATTACATCACCTCCAAAATACTGAATGCACATTGTTTTTTCAGGATACAATTCACAAAAATACAGTATAATGATAGCACCATTATACCAAGCAGGGAAACCTCTGAAATGTAAAGTACACTCAATTTTTTTTATAATTTTAATCACAGTGTTTGTGTGACTGTGCTCAGCTCGCTATCTGCTGTTTAATGTTTAGAGGGCTTTACAATAACACCAGGTCTCAGCCTCACCAGTACCATTGATGCATTATAAACCATTATGGATATAAGAGTATATAAATAAAACACATGACCCTAATGTTCAAGTCTGAATAAGCATGTAACACTTACTTCTCTTAGTCTCACAACCCAACAATAAATAGCTCTTTGTTGTTTAAACAAGGCTACAATGGCTCTGAAATGCATTTTTCTTTCGTCACTATCTGATCAGGATTCCTGAACAAACAAATTCAAGTTAAAAAGAATAAACAGCCGATAACACAGATTTTAAAATCATCCTCATCAGAAATAGTGGAAAATCCAATTATTAGGGCTGCTATGTACAAAAGAGGGTAGCAACAGACTCAGACTGGTATGAAAAATGTCCAAGAACAACTGATTTTTGCTGCTAATTCACAAAGTCACTCAACACAGGGCAGCAATATGCTCTATAGTGATCTCCTCTTCACACTCAGTCATTGTGTCAAGTGAGCTCTGTGTGCTGGTCTCAGATAGATATGTACTGCTGCTCTTTGACATCTACAGCACCAGGATGTCTCCAGTGCAGCGCTCACAGCAGTTAAAGGTGATGTTCTCATAGCGGGTGTATGGGTGAAACCTGCCGATGCTCTTCTTATTGCCCAGAAAATTTGAGGCGGGCGAGTCACTGAGTGGAGGCTCTGCCTTGTTTTCTGAACAGGAAATTGGATCTAAAATCTTCAGCACCTACAACAGAGCACAGTTGACACATTTGTGAAACTTTGGATTTTATGACAAACATTAGAAAGTGAAAATGGTAGAAAATTGAAGGGATATATGCCAAAAAAAACTTGAAGATTTGTATGAATAAACAGAGAAGCTTAAAAGCTGATTTTGTACCTTCTCAGCCATCTTCTCTGCTGGTGTGCTGCATAGCTGCTCAGGTGTCGCACTGCTGCTGCTTTTTGCCACACTGCTGCTGGTGTCGCCCAACAGGTGGGAGTTGATGGCGTCTGCTAACTTGTGATTGGCTGCTGCCAGCTCTCCTGTACTGAGGGGCTGTGCGCTGGGGTAGTATGTCTGCTGTCTGCCCCACTGCAAAGACACCAGGAGCTGCTCCAGAGATCTGACGACAGAAAAGTAAGTAAGCACACTATGTCAACAGCATGTTGCAGACAACATAAGCCAGTAAAAAACAACAAACACATACCTAACAGAAAGTATCCTTCCACTATGCAGAAATGTCATACTAAATAGACTAACTTTGGAAGATACTGACTTGATTTTGCCAACTGATGAACCCTTATTTTTGCAGATACAGTGTCAAAACACATAAAATAATAATAATAAAATCAGTCAGAAACCCCCCAAACATATGTTCAGCATCAAAGTGATAGTATGAATTATGAAAAACTGTCAATACAAAAATCCCTATCACGTCAAACTTAACTTAAAAAGGAGAAACTTAATTTTTCAATTCCGACGGCTGTTTGAGATTTCGAACTACGTACTGTATCTCCTGTCCTTTCTCTGCCACAATTTGTTATTTTTAAGTCAGTTGTCATAATATATTAGTTGATTTAGAGATTATAGATCTGTGGTTATGCTACAGTGTGTATGTTACCTGTGGGTGAGCACCATGTCCCTTGAGAACTCTTCTCTCTCCAACAGCAGATCCTGAATTGCTCCTTGTGCCTCTCTTGTCTGGCGCTGCAGAGCTGCTCTGGCATTGGTCAGCTCCTCTGCCATGACTCTGAGGAGACATTGATACATGTGTACATTCAGCATTGAACATAATAACAGTAATTATGTCTTTCCTTATATCTCCATGTACAAGAATAATCTTATATGTTATTTGTCTTCCCCCAGCACCGCTAGAGTGTCTTTCACAGACGCATGCCCAAACTAATCTTCTTATAAAAAGCGATGATGCGATGACACCGTCCCATCCTTTTCTCTATGATTCCATCTCTAAAAATGCCTTATTATCACACATGATAATACACTCATGTCTGTTTTCGTACTTGCTGGCCAGGAATTTGCTCCTCCAAACGTCACACTGGATGCTCATGCGCTCCAGCTGCTCTGCGGTGTGTGCCAGACACCGACCCAAAGCTTCATTCTCCAGAATCAGCTGGTTCTTCTCCCGTGCCAGACGCTCAAAATGGTACTGCAGGTCATCACCCACAGACGCCACCAGCAGTTTCTTTAGCTCGCGGTTCACCTGCCACACAGAAAGAATAAAGATTAAGATATGAGGAAATTAAGTGTTGAATTTATAAGAACTCAAAAGCACCGCCTCACTAAAAATAAACCTGATGGTGCACAGCCTACCAGCATGTTTAATGTCTAACTGTGTATCGGTCTCATCAGGGCCTTACTTCTGTCTGCACACGGAGCTGGTTGGAAAGGCCCTCTTTGTCCTGCAGCAGCCTACGTTCAGAGTTCTGCAGCTTCTCCAGCTCTCCTCTCCAGCCCTCCACAAGAGGCAGCGGGGGAGAGCCTTGCTCCTCAGCCTCTCCTTTCCCCTCAGTAGGTCCCGCACGTTTGCTTCGACTTATAGCAGAACGCGGGACTACGATCCTCATGGCCTCGACCTCTGTGCAGGCCTCTCGACTCACTTTGCCCAGGTGGAGAACCCCAAGAGGCTGGGGTGTCACGGGGGGAGGAGGATGGGTAGATTTTGGGCTGTGTTTGGGGCTTGCCACCTTCAAGAGGGGAACTGGAGACGGACCTCTTGGCAGTATGTCTGTGGTTACCTCCGTGACGGCTGGCGGTTTTTCAGTTTCCATGCCATCACCAGCGCCCCGGACGAGCACATGGGCATAACCTGGAAGAAGCAAACAAGGGTTTTATGCCACAGTCACACTTTGCATTAATATGTATCCTATGTCATCACATCATAATTGGACAGCTGTCTAAATGCAGGTGTGCACATTTATAAATAACATATTGAAGATACAATGGGATCCAGTTACATAAAGTAGATGGCAGCAAGTGACGTGTGGCATTGTGTGAATGCTGATGTGTCCCTAACTGCACCTCGGCAACTTTTCATTGTGCAACAAAACTTTCCTCATCATGACCAAAGGCTTAAATATTCAACACTTACAGCTACTGCAATCCGGCATGAACTTTTAATTTTTGGGACCCAAACATGATTTTATTGAAGATTGTCAAGTAGTGAACGCTGGGATTGTTACCAGACTAAGATTGGATTTTATTCAGGCAAAGGTCTATTTTTGGTTTCTATTTTTGAACAGCAGATACAAATCTGAAGGTAAAATAACTTGAGATGTCTTGTGTTGTATGAATTGTGGATCTGGACCAAACTATGCAAGCTGAACGAGAAACATGAGCTCCCTGTTTTTATGCAAAATAAATAATAACAATAGAAATAACTTTATTAGTTTTGTTTTTCTGTGTAATGGCCAACATTTGGTCCATCCCACATGGCACCACTATTTAATAAAACATGCACTTTCCATCAAAGCATATAAAGAATGTGGAAAAATAAAATAAAAAGAAAACGAAAAAACCACACTAAAATCCCTTATGAACTGATCGTGTAAAAGTAAAGAAGCAACAAGTGTGTTAATCATTTTGTTTTGGCCTCATAACTGTGTCTGCTCTTTGCTATTGTTAAGAAGTTCATTGCTAGTTCTTTGCCTTGATCCATGTCAAGATAAGATACAAGTTATGAGTGGATGTATGACCGCTGCCTTGTCCCTCTAAGTGTTTGCGTCCTGAGGAATGATCTCATTGACTATATTAAGGGGTCTGGTGGTCATCAGGTTCCTGACCTGTGTTAATAAGGTATTTCTTTGTGACTATTTGACACTGGTTGTAGTCATTTAGGTTGACATGTTTGACCAGTCACAGATCATTTCTTTGTTCCTTCAGAGACTATAATAAGTTTGTTCTTGTTGAGATGAGCTGATGTCACGATGTGTGTATGCTGTCTCCTTATTGTACAATTATATTTTTCAGACAATATACACAACAATCACATGATGTAACCATTAGATATCTACAGATTATATCGATTTAATATAACCAGAATGAAGAGTCTTAAAGAAAAGAGGTGAATGGTGCTGCGATTGACAGAAATGTAAATAACAGTTTGTAATAAGTAAACAGGTTTAATCTAACCAGCTGACAACTCACCTCTCACAGTAGCAGCCATGGTGGAAACACAGGAGGAAGAAGGATCTAGATTAGGTGAAACCCGGGTGGCTGCTCCTCCTGGGACACATTTAATAAGAACAAATACGTTAACACATGTTGTTATTATTCAGTGTTTACGACAAAGATAAAAGAGGGCCGCAAGTCAAAGGTCCACAGCTGAGGTGCTGATAATAAGCTAGATAAGCGTGAACGATAGCTGTTTGCTAACTTTATCTGCCGGACTGTAAATCACAGTAAACTCAAGCTATGTTGGAAGCAGAGAGACATTTTTCAGTGGCTGCATTTAGAATAAAATGAGGAGATTCACATGAAATATTAAGAAACATACCGTCTAACAATGACACTTTCCTCCTGTCGCTGTTTCCCAAGCTGTTTATTCTGATACCGGACACAGTTGGCGTCTTAATGGAGACACTTAGGACTAATTATTCCCTGAGCAACTTCTGTCAGGCAAAACTTCCGGTCATATAAATCCCGCCTCTCTCCTAAAAGAGAAAGACACAGTTTCAGAAAATTCACTGTTTGGTTCAATAAACAAACAAAATAAGCCTAACATGAACTCTAGCAACATACTATAACATAAATTACAACATGGTGAGATTAGTAGCGCTGCATTGGAAAGCCTGACAGACGGAGTTCAGGGAAATAAATAACCTTTAACGTTAAATGCACATAAAACTGATCCCCGATCGGCTGCTTTGTTATTCTGTTGGTATTATCACACCAGCAACAACGTGCTTAAACTGATGAAGGACCAGCTAATTATTCATTAAAAATTTGGTGGCGCAGCAGTTAAAAATGACCCGACGTGTATTAAAGGCGGAACTTTTAAACTGAGGCAATGTGCGCTCCACGGACCAAATAGTGGTTACCCCTAGTGTTACTACCCGCAGTTTCTTGTGTTACAAAATTGATCAGAGATGATGCACACATTTGTCAAGTACAGTTAACCCAAGTTAAATGCAGTGTTTAGGATTAATTGCACGTATTTTCAGGGAGGTTTGAACTTTTTTATAGTAATCATGGGAGTGCAGGGACTGTGGAGGCTGCTGGAGAGCACAGGGAAACCCATCAACCCTGAGACACTGGAGGGAAAGGTCCTTGCTGTAGGTATCCAAGCTATTGTCTGTCCATCTGTCTGTCTAATATGTCTCACTATCCATCCAACTCTCCCTTTCCTCCATCCTTCTGTCAGATGTATGGGTGTGACTGTTCAGTATAAACCTTAACCAGACCCCCTCCAGATATCAGTATATGGCTAAACCAGGCAGTGAAGGGGGTGAGGGACCGTGAAGGCAACAGTGTCCACAACGCCCACCTCCTCACTCTCTTCCACCGCATCTGTAAGCTGCTGTTTTTCCGCATCAGGCCAGTCTTTGTGTTTGATGGGGACGCACCGCTGCTGAAGAAGCAGACTCTGGTAGGTGTAGTGGTTATCGAGGAGCCACATAAACTCTTCTAGATACAGTAAACAGATTTCTACCAAATGGATGTGATTGACAGCTTTTCTGTGGCATTTTCCTCACAGATTCTGAGGAGGCAGAGGAAGGAGGAGCTGAGCCGAGAGTCCAAACAGACCAATGAGAAACTCCTCAAGACATTCCTGAAGAGACAAGCTATCAAAGCTGCACTGGGAGACCACAGGTGAGGGACAGGTGGAGGGTAACATCAGCCTCCACAGACAACTAAAGTCTCTGGAAGCCATTTAAATCCACACAATGGCTCTAGAAACAAATCCTGCCAGTGATTTTCCTCCTCTTTATTTGTCCTACACCTCTACTTTCATACTGACAACTCTCTCACTGGTTGGGTCTGAAGTAACCCTTTTTGTTTTTTTCTTTCTCTGCCACAGTGAGGATCATCTGCCCAGCCTCTCCAGTGTGAGGAGAGATGAGGTGGACGATATGTACGTCCTACCGGCCCTGCCACCTGCAGAGGAGAAGGACAAAAGCAGGTCAGAGGTTCGGGAAGGGTTATTTTAATGCATTAGTCATGGTGGATGAAATTTCAAGTATTCATTCAGAATTTTCTACAGTCTACACCACAGGGTTTGGAAGAAGGCTGGGAAGTTTCTCAGCTTTGTATGTGTTAGATAAGCAGGTTCATGTCCACTGTAAAGAGAGAAGGTTTTGTAGTCATTGGATAAAATCATCTGAAGCACTCCAGAAAGGCTAAACAATAACTATAACACATTAAATAGGTTTAAACATTTCAAAAACAGCCAAATAGAAAGAATCACCTTTCCTCCTAATAATCAGAGTGATTTCTTGTCTGTCATCAAAAAGACATCTGTTTCATTTTTTCTTGTAATACAAATTTGTAAAATAAAAATTATATGAGCACTAAAATCAGAAAGTGTGTCTCTTTTAGGATCCAGTTTAGTTTGTACAGTCTTCTCTGCTTTTCACATGTAATCCTACAATTTCTTCTGTCCCAGCAGTTCGGAAGAGTCGGAGGAGAAGTTTGACAGTTATCACATGTATCAGGTAAAATGAGCACATTCACTGTGGCACCAAATAGATAATAAGAAATTGAAATGTGTTCAAGTTGAGCAATACATCCATGTATTGATGTTGTGGTAAAAATACCAAAAAAAAGACTTAATTTGGTATTTTGGACATCGTAATACTTCCATACAGCTTAGATTATGTTTGACCCTTGTCTTAAAAGTGTTTTACAGAGAAGTAATACTGAATCTGAAGTTATTAAACTGCTTTTGCCGAGTTAAACTAACAAGGAAGGCCTCAGTTTGGACATAATGTGTCCTCCACAAAAGGATTTTTTCTTTAACTGATTGATGCTTGAGGTCAGATTGCTCACTTTGTCTCAGGGGGAAATGTGTGAAGACCCCAACTCTATGGACATCAACTCAGAGGAGTTCGCCAACTTACCTCCTGAAATGAAACATGAGATACTCAAAGACATGAAAGAGTTTTCCAAAAGACGCCGGACCATGATCCACAAACCTCCAGAGGTACCTTTCACTCTCATTCACGCAGCTATCCTGTCCTCCTTTCAACATTGACTCCCTTTCATTTGTTCTTAGTGTTCAGGAGACTTTTCCCAGTACCAGCTGGCCGGTCTGCTGCAGAGGAACCAGCTGAACCAACGTCTGGTGAGTGTGGAGAAAGAGATGAACCAGCGGAGCGCTGGCTGCGCCCCACAGCTCTACGAGCAGGACGGGGACCAGCAGAGCCACAACATAGAGTCACACCGACTGGTTTCAGAAGACAATTCCCACTATATCCTTATTAAAGGTGAGACAGCAACTAAAAATCAGTTCATAAACAATCATTAGTTGCAGCCCTGTATTTACACAGTGAAAGCATCAACTGTAATTATTGACTGTGATAGATCACCAATCTTAGTCATCTTTTAAGTCTGCAAGTAGATTGGAGTGCAGTATTGAAATATATATAAAAATTGTTCCTTGTTGTAAAGTGAAGGTTGCATGCTTTGCAGGTGGTAATTATTATCATTTATTACTCAAATGTAACAATCTAAAACTACCGCTCCTATTTTGCTACTCAGGCTCCAAAAAAAGTGAGAAAGCCCCGGAGAGTCAACCCGCAGCAGCACCCTGGTCTGGAAGCTCCCTGTCAGGCAGTAAGAGGCGGGGAGTGGACAAACCTAAGCCCCTGTGGCGTCCTGTTTGTGAGGAAGAAGAGGACATGTGGGACTCCTCTTCAGATGAATCTAAACCCTTTGTATCTAAACCGTCCATTTCCACTCAGGGAGACACATCACCCCCCTCGCCTCGCACACTCACAGCTATCCAAGCTGCGATGAACGACAGCTCAGACGAGGAGAAGGTTGACCAGGAGGAGAAGGATGGCGGTGTGTCTCCACGTACTCTGCTGGCCATCCAAAAAGCTCTGGCTGAGGAAGAGGAGGATGCAGCAGAGCATAGGACTCTTATCAGTAGCTCACCCACCAAGCCACAAGTGCATATTCGTCACCCTGTCCAACAAGTGGTCATCAGCAGCTCAGAGGAAGAGACCGAACCCGATATTCTACCAAATGCTAATTCTTTATCCAATATAAAATCCTATTTTAAGGAGAACCCAACAGACCAAAGTTTACATGTCAAAGATAATTTGTTAGTAAGTAGTTCTGAAGATGAGATGGAGGAAGTTATTGGAGAGAGAAGTAAATCACTTCGCTTTGTGGTGCCACATCAACCTCACAGAGGATCAGAAAGACAAAAAGAGGTACAGATGACGTCAGAAGAGGAAACGAAGAAAGAAAAGTTGATAGAGAAATTAGACAAGCCTTTCAAAAAGACTGAAACTCATCCTTTAATACCAGCGCAAAGAGGAAACGAGTCCATTGCTCTACAGGAGCAAAAGGGAGATGATGTGAAGCCGGAAAGCAGAGAGGAGAGCGAGTCAGAAGGTAATAGTAATTTAAAATCAGACTTTCTGATAATTTCTTTAACAAGAAGATATTAACAAAAAATTTGACAATTTCACAGAGAGCTTCATCGAGGTATCAGAAGAAGAACTTCAAGAGGAGGATTCAGATGAGGTCAGTGACGATGGGATCAAGCAGGAAGAAAAAACAGAGGAAAGTTTGACCGAGGCTCCAAGTGGTGTGACTGCTGCTTCGAATTTAGAGGAGGAAGAGGACAGCAAAGGGCATGATGAAGATGAGCTAAAGGAGGAAGCAGAGGCAGAAACCAGCTCAGCTCCAGTAATCAATGAGTTTGAACACGTTGATCTGGTGAGTATTTTTGTCATTATTGTTAATAATGCTTAATAATATGCTTATAATGACCATTTGAAGAGTTCATAAGAGGAAACTGTTGCATTACTGAACTTCAGTAATGTCTATATTCCCCCCAAAAGTCTATTGGTGGTTAATAAATGTCACCCAAAAGATCAATACATGAGGTGTGCATTTCGCTGTTTCTGACCTATGAAAAGCCACTCAATTTTTGGAAAATAAGTATTTAAAAAAAGGATTTCCCCCAAATTAAGAGAAAACTTACAGATAGTTTTGGTTTTGTTTGCCTCAGGTTTTGATATATTCTCTGATATTTCTCTCTCTACTTAAGTTCAACATTGGGGATGAAGGGAATTCTGTTTGTGGCGTTGACAGCATTTTAAAATAACATTTAAAACTTTGAAGAGCAGCATCTCTTTCTAGTAACAGTACCCACAAATTTGTTTTTTTTCTTACTTGGGTGTAAACAGGACCTGGCTGAAAATGGTAATGTTACCTATGTATAGTGAACAGTAAAAACAGGTAGAAAGGCATGTTTTAAACCTCTCACATATTTATTGTAATATTAGAGCTAAAATAAGCCCTACAGATACAGAAGCTACCTCACATTTAAAAAACCAAACAAAAACAAGACTCCACTGTGCAGATGTTTTGAATTACATGTCTGAACTGGCCAGCTGTGCTTTAGGTGGAGCTGTTCAGCAGTGTGTGTGTGGTGTGTGTGGTGTGTGTGGTGTGTGTGGTGTGTGTGGTGTGTGTGGTGTGTGTGTGGTGTGTGTGTGACGTGCAGCTAATGCAGTGGTCGTGTGTGTATTGTGCTGCAGGCTGAGCTGGAGGCTCTGGAGAGCTCTCTGCAGGTGGAGCAGAGCAACCTGAGGGAGCAGAGACAGCAGCAGGAGAGGATGGCGAACACAGTCACGGGACAGATGTACCTGGAGAGCCAGGTGACGATTTTAAAATCACATCAACACATATGAACCACACAATCCCCACCCCCAACACACACACACACACACAATGTCAATGAACATGAAAAAAAACTCATGCATACACTGAGACTGAGATGTGACGACCAGAAGCAGGTGTGTGACAAACTCTCGGGTATAAATTTCTCTGTAGTGCCTGTGCCAAACATTCCCAGTGCTATGACACGCAGTCGTTGTTATATTTTACTGCAAGTGTGCGTCTGCCAACTGACTCGCAGTCTTTAATGTCACAAGCTGTCAACATTTTATTCCTCATAAAATGTCCAACATGCCTGATGGTTTTTACACACCGGGCTGTTTGATAATGAGCTGTTAAGAGCGAAGGTATTTCTACTATGACTGCACATGACATGCACGAAATCCCTCAGAGTCTGTCGATGAAATATGACATGTTATTTTAAATAATTAAAACAAATGTATTTAAAGTCCTGACAAATGGTCTCGGTTGCATTAAGACACCAGAACACAGTGAGGGTAAAGCATATTGTGGGGTTGTTTGTGATTCCAGGAGCTGCTGCGGCTGTTTGGCGTGCCGTTCCTGGTGGCTCCGATGGAGGCAGAGGCTCAGTGTGCGGCACTCGACCGAGCGGACCAGACTAACGGGACCATCACAGACGACTCGGATGTGTGGCTGTTTGGAGGGCGACACGTCTACAAGAACTTCTTCAGCCAGAACAAATATGTCACACATTTCCAGTTGAGCGACCTGCAGAACCAACTAGGTCTGCGGCTGCCGTTGTGTGCGTGCCTGCGTGCATTAATATTTCATCCTGAAGAAGAATATAAAGAAATGTTGTTATTATTAATTACCTCTTTTCCTCTTTATTATCAGTCTCTGTTAACTTTGAGCAATACATCTAAGTTCTATTATTTTGTTTGTTAAATTGTTATTAGTTTCTAAATATCTTTAGCATTTGAAGGAATTTATAATGATTAGTCAGGTCCTTGTATCAGATCTCTCAAACCAAGTATAGCCTCTATTCATTTTCAAACCATAGATAAAAATCACAATCATGATGCTGTTTCATGGGACCTTGAATATTTGTCTTTCTCAAATTTGCAGGTGTTCTGGCTTACTGTATTTGTTTCTATGCATGAAAGGAGTCTTTTCATGTGCAGCTGCTTACTTGCATACAGTATTGATTCAGTTTCATTCTTGCTGCCAAAGTCTATTTTTTGTCACACATAAATGGGAATAAATAGAAGGTGTTGACATTGTGCTAGGAAGACGTATCACAGCACTTATTTGATATTTATATTTCACATATCAGGCACATGTGCTTGTGTTGGTGATGACTGACGAGCTGTCAACAAACTGACCAAACAGAGTTACACAAGGTTTTACCTCTTTCCCTTCCCTCCTCTTCTTTTTCTGATCTCCGTCTTCCCTTTTTCTGGTTCAGGTTTGGACAGAAGCAAACTGATAAATCTGGCTTACCTGCTTGGAAGTGACTACACAGAGGGCGTGCCAGGGGTCGGATATGTCACTGGTATGGAGATACTGAACGAGTTCCCTGGATTAGGATTGGAGCCATTAACACAATTTAGGTGTGTGTGTGTTTTAAAGTTAGTGGATTTTTAAAGTCTGGAAATCTTTCATTACAGTTTCACCATTTACTCTCCAGGTATTTCTCTACTGTGACTACCAAAATGTTTAAACACAAATTTCAAAAGTGAAAAAATAATATTTAGCTATATCTTCCCTCTAGTCAATGGTGGTTGGAGGCTCAAGAGAAAAAGCGCTTGGTAGCTAACCCTCGGTACACAAAAGTTAAGAAGAAACTGAGGGATCTAAAACTGCAGCCCGGGTTCCCCAACCCTGTGGTGGCCCAGGCTTACCTACAACCTGCTGTCGACCAGTCGGAGGGCTCGTTCAGCTGGGGACGTCCACAACTCGACATGCTCAAAGAATATCCTTTCTCTCCGTGTCTGTATGTGTGTGCTCATGTTCGTGAATGTGTAACTTTTCATTTTCCTTAATCAGTCTTTCACATACTGTCAGAGTCGTTTTGGCTGGAGCAGTCGGAAAACTGAGGAGACTCTTCAGCCTATGATGAAGCAGCTCAACACCCAGCAGGTAACTGAGAGAGAGAGTCTCATATTTGTAATATGAAGGAAAACAGACTGAAATAGGATTACAAAGTGGTGTGATGCTGATCTTTACTATATTTACAATAACCAGTTAGCTGTACACCAACCTCAGTCAGTAATATGTTAACACTGCTGCAGTTGAGAGTGTGAAAACTTGCAGTAGTCAGCTCAAAGCAACAGATAATTAGTTGAGATAGAAGTAGATGCGCGGCTGAAATTGTTACCTCATGTCAGCTAAAAATGATAATGCTAAATAAAGAGTTAAAATCGATCGCTAAAAGCACAGAGACACAGTTGAAATTGTCAGCTAAAAGAATGAATGAATAATTGGTATAGCTTGCTAAAAGTAATGAATTAAATGTTTAAATACTTAGCTAAATGGCTGAGCTGTTGAAATACTGGTAGTTATCTACACATAATGAATTAACAGTTGAAAATCGTAGTAGTACAGATAAAACACTTGAGCAAGGTATCCTAGACATTGACAACTCAATTCCATGAGTAATATGATATAAATAAATAAAAATATAATATTTACATCCAGTTAATAATCTATTCATGAAAACATATTTGGAAGATGACAAAGTTGATAACTACTGCTGTAGGTACAGGTGGCTGGATTTTCAGTCCAGTGTCCAGTTTGTGCGCTTAGTGTCCCCATCTCTTATTGTTCTACGTCAGTCTTACACTCTATCACGGTTTTGGTTTAGACTCAGCTGCGGATCGACTCATTCTTCCGCATGGAGCAACAGGAAAAGCAGGCGATCCGAAGCCAGCGTCTCCGCCGTGCAGTCACCTGCATGAAGAGAAAGGACAGAGAAGAGGAAGAGGAGGACATCGAAGAGGAGGAGGAAATGGCTTCACCATCTAAATCTAAGAAAGGAAAGTCAGCCGGCCAGAGTCAGAGGAAAGGAGTAAAAGGAGGCCAGAGGGAAGAGGATAGGCCAGTGGCAGGAGGAGGGTTTCTGGGGTCGGAGGTAGTGGCTGAAACTCCTCTTACACATGTGAAGTATGTGAGCCCTTCCAGCCAGGAGGCCCCCTCATTAAAGGCTGCTGTCCCTCAATCTACTAAGGCTGTCCCAACGAGGGAGATGCAGAGCAGCGGCAGCAGCTCTGGTGAGGACAGTGATGGCACTGGTGTAGTTGCCATGGTTACAGCTCGATCTGTGTTCGATGGCAGCCGACGAGGACGTGGCGCTAAAAGCACAAGAGGGAGAGGAAAAGGAAAGGGAAAGAAGCTATGAGGGGAAAATTAACTCCATACTTAACATTAACATAAATAGTTCCAGCGATTGTAAAATTAAAGGATGGGTTCACAAAAAACAGTCAGGTGCCAGAATGAACACTGAAATAAGACATTTTTATATTTATTGGTAAATATTCATGTGTAAATGAATCATAAACTCATTAGCAGTTATGAACTGAGCTTTTTAATGATGTGATTGAAAATATGTATATTTGCTTAAAGGTATGTGTGTGGAAAAAATGACAATGTATTATAATACATTTTTGGTACTTTCTTTTCTGCATCAGGAGAAAAAGTTATTGTTCTGTTTTTCTTCATCCTACAGTTAAATGTTTGAGCTTCACTGTGCGGAGTTTGACACTGGAAAGCTGTTTTCAAATGTAAATGCTGAAAATGGAAAGTTTCCCCTTGCTCATTAAAAAACATATTTTTAGGGTGCAGGTGGGCCTATGAGCAGTTTCTGTGACATCACAACTGGTTTGGAAGCCAATCCTGGTCCATATTGAATCTGCACACTGTGATGAGAAAATTTGAAGCCTCCAGTGGACAAACACTGAAAATGGCCTTTACATTGAATTAGCGGTCATCCTGTGTCCAAGCTATTCTAAGGATTTTCAAGTGATAATTGTGTTTTTTGTGTGTGGAAAGACCAGATCAGACACATTATTGTCCCAAACAGAGTATATAGCTTAATACATGTGTAGTTTGGAGGGGATCTTTAAGTAATTAGCACTTATGATGTGTTGACAGTGAGACTCAGACAGGTGCAGGTCGCCATACATCCCTTACATTTGTTTTAGGCTGTATTTAGTAGCTCCTCTTCCTGGAGCACTCAGAAACATAGACACAGGAAAAACCGTTAATGTAAATTTTTTACACTCAGTTTTTTTTGAACTTGTTGGTTAAAGCGGCTATTTTTGTCTTCCTTTCTGTCATTACTAAACACACATTCCTTCTCCTCTTTACTCCTTAGCTCTAGCTCAGCAGTTTCATTGGGCAGCTGCTGCTGTCAGTCATTTTAGGGCATTAGAGGGGGCTCTTAGCATGCCCGCAGAGAGCTAGAAATGTAGGGGGGAGCTGAAGGCCAGGTGGGGTGTTCGGACAAGAAGTTCGGAATCATTGTAAAATTGCTTGTATAGACGTGTGTAACTTAAAACCGCAAAAGGTGACATAGAGACCTGGATCCAGACCGACCCAAATCCAAAGGATTTTATTGAACCCACCAGCCAAGAAAAGCAGTTTCCTTCCTGCTTGGACCCTGAACTCCTTCAGATATGGAGACTCAGCGGTCTGAGGTCATGGAAGACTCCAAGACTAAAGAGGAAGGTGAGAATTTGGAGTACAGACATCAAACTGCAGTTTTCTGTGGTAGTTGCATGGTGGAAGTGCTGTTTGTTTTTTGGAAACAAGGTCATAATTTTTATGTTTTTTATTGTTCATTGTGGAGACGCTTGTAACCTCTGTCTTAAATAAATCAGATGTTTGGCTCATGACAGCTTGTAGACGTGGTTGTACTGAAATATTTATAACTGCATCTGAGTGTTAATGACAAATGTAACAGCTTTATTTATACAAACTGCAGCCAGGTGCATTCACACACACATAAAGGTTATAAATTGAAGTAATCCTATTGTAGCTCTGTGGGCTCCCCTGACCGTTAGTAACCATCAGCACTGACACATAGCTGGAACCTGATACACTGGCATGATATCACACAAACAAATACAGCAGGATCAGAGTGCCATTGTAAATTTGATTCAAATGTTATCTGTAATGTGATATGAAAGAAAAGACAGTGACTCAGCTGTTTGATTTAAGGCTGGAATATTTCAATGGTGGACATTAGAAAATACCTAAAAATAGACTGAACAGGATATGTGCTTGACAACACAAACTATGGCCTCAAAAATGGAAAAATACATCATTAAGAAAAGTAGTATTTTTGTATTATATATATTTACACTTTTATGTGGTTGTAAAGAACTTTTTCACAGCAGAAACGTAAGTTTTCATAGCAGGAAAAGCACAGCTGGAACTAATACCATTGACAACAGATCAATTCCATTAACAGTAAAAGATGACCGCATGAACAATATGACTTAATAAATCCGTGCATCTGCTTTAACAAGTCACAAGTCTTTAATCTTGTGTTATTCTACGTAGTCTAAATTCTGCATTTACCTAACTCTGGTTTTATTAAAATTCTGTATAAATATGTTATATTATGTAACCATGATTTTTCTCTTCTGTGGATATCTAAGCAGGTGTTGCTGCAGATGCAGAGCTTGCCAAAACAATAATGGATCGGCGTTTCTACCCCTCTCTCCTCGGCCCAGAGCCCTGGGAAGGATACATCTTTTCTGACCTGAAGATCCGCATCAAAGAGTCCACAGACCTCTACGGAGCTGTGCTCTGGCCTTCAGTGTGTAAATATATATTTACAACACTCTAGTTTTTAGTTTTTTTCTTTTACTAGCCCTTCTCTATTAATTATGTTAACCA
Source organism: Scomber scombrus (assembly GCF_963691925.1). Lineage (NCBI taxonomy): Eukaryota > Metazoa > Chordata > Actinopteri > Scombriformes > Scombridae > Scomber > Scomber scombrus. The sequence continues at coordinate 24,400,837 of NC_084970.1, forward strand.
TGTCCCTTCAGCCCATAAGTAATTCATCACTAATAGGATGAGCCCTGTCAGTGAATTGTGATCTTATATCTCTCCCAACAGGCTATGGTGTTGTGTCATTTCCTGGAGACCAACCGCGACGAGTACAACCTGAAAGAAAAAAATGTGATTGAACTTGGTGCAGGAACTGGGCTTGTCACCATCGTGTCCAGTCTTTTAGGTATGAACAGAACAATCCAGTGTTTAGCTGTGGTAGTTTGATATTCTCTGGATTCATCTTGTTTTGCATGTATTTTGCATGTAAGTCCCTTTAACTCTCAGCTACACTGTCTTTCTCCAGGCGCTAAGGTGACCTCCACTGACCTACCAGATGTGTTGGGGAACCTCCAGTTCAATGTTATGAGCAACACCAAGGACAGATGCAAGTACACCCCTGTGGTAGGTTTTTTATAGTTATATTCCACAAGACTGGTGTTCACTAAAAGAAAAAATGCAACCACGGCACTGCTGACAAAACAGACATAGGCAATGTATGCTGCTATTTGGTGTCTTTTTTCTTCTTTTTCTTTTTTTTTTGCTTGATGGTATAATTGGGTTAAGGACCAAATGTGGAATTTGTGGAAATGGGCAGTGTTTAGTATTTAGTGGCATCTAGCAGAGCCAACTTGGCAGGGATGGAATATAATACTCATAAGTATGTTTGAATTACTGTATAATCACCTTGCTAAACAGACCTATCTCCATCTTAAGTTCTCCTACACTCTTGGGGGGGCAGGGGGAGAGGGAGGTGTACTTAGTTTGTTGAAATCTGCAACCTCACTGCTAGATGCTACAAAATTATACACACTGCACCTGTAAATGAATTTTTACAACAAAAACTGACAATTCAACATCAGCTATCAGTTTTAAGGTTGTAATTTTGCAAACATACAGGAAGAAATCTTCTAGTACATGAGACATTTATTAATTAGGTGTGAACTTCAATTGAAAATAATTGTACTTAACACCTGAGATCAATTATATAAAACAGCATAATTGTGATGAAAGGGTAAGAATATGATGATGCAACATTAATTAACCCAAAACCATCTCTGCTCCAGGTTACAGACCTCATCTGGGGCCAGGACGTGGAGCAGCGTTTTCCTCGTGCTACACATTGTTTTGATTACATCCTGGCAGCTGACGTGGTGTACTCCCACCCTTATCTGGAGGAGCTGATGGACACTTTTGACCATCTGTGCCAGAAAAACACACAGATCCTGTGGGCCATGCGTTTCCGCCTTGACCCAGAGAACAGCTTTGTTGATCGCTTCCGGGAGCGCTTCCACCTGGAGGAGCTGTACAACCTCCCCAGTCTCAGTATCAAACTTTACCGAGCCTGGAGGAAGGACAAGAGGACCAAGGACCAGGGCGAGGGAGAGGCTGCTGCCTGAACTGTTACCACTTGGGACATTTTTTTTGTTCTGCGTTTTGTGATTGTGCCTGTGAAAACTGAACTCACTGATTCATTCAAATTTGTGAATTGTCTTAGTGAACCTAAAGCGACTCTTCACTTAAATACTCCATGAAGTTTTCATGTGATTCATGTGATTATAGTTTGATACCTCAGTGGTCTCTTGCCGAGTATATCTCAAAATGTGCATCTGCTGTATTTATCTTGATCTTTAATAAACTATCCTGATACATCATAAGGCATTCACCCTAACCATGATGAAAGATGACACCAATGCTCCTAATGTAGTTTTTATTTTTTTCAGGTCACATTAGTCAAGAACCATATCTAAAAGGTCACATTCAGGGATTTTCTTTTAATTGACTGTCCTTCATCATGTTCTCACACATAAGCTCTTGGCTGATGATCATGTTTTGTTGCAGGTCAGATGGAAACAGAAATGGAAAACTGGGCAAACATGACTGTGGATCTTTCCAACAGGTTTCTGATGAGCCCCTAGTTCTTATTTAGGAGCTCTGTTGCTCTGTGACAGTTTGAACAGGTTTAACCAGCATGCATTTGGCACAGAATGATTCATCTGAGAACCATGAATTACTAAAATGTGAAACTGGTAACTTGACAATTCTGACAAATTAGAGCTGAGTCATGAGGTATCCATAACATGCTGCAGATACAAAATACAAACCAGCAGGATTTAGGTTTCATTCATCAAATGATTTTGATTTTGTTTTTTATTTAAGAGAAGGATTTCACCAGCAAGTAATATTTCATCATGTTCAGGAATATGTATTTTGATCCTTTAGGAGGTGAAATTGAATATCAAATCTTACCATATTAGTGTATGCAGCCTCAGTAACATACGTCACACACAGATATATCATTTTTTGGAAGCTAATCAGTTAACTTGTTTATCTTGGAAAGAGTAAGTGTGAGTCATCAGCTATTAATGTGACCTCTTTAATCTGATATCTAATTTATGATTCCAAATCCCCTGACATGGTCACACTCATTTTCTGTTTTGTCTTTTCGCCCAAGACAAACAAATAGTCAGCATGTGAAACCTGTATGCAGCTTTGTACAGATATGTTACGTTTGTCAATCTTTCAATAACCTGTCACTTAGGCACAGAGTGAAGACTCCTTCCTATCCAAATAAGGCTGCTGCACATCAACAAGAAATATATCAAAGTGGAGCAGGGCAATGACCAAACCACTTAAGCACACTGGGGTCCTGGATGGATTTCAATTTTTGGGATGCCAGTGGATTTGAAATTGATGATACCTGAAACTGGGAAGTGATACTTCATGGTCAAACACTGTTAAAATGTAACTAAGGGAGAGGTCTGTTTGAGGTTTAAGTGACAGGAGCTCCCTAATTTTCTCAGGGGTTAATACTTCTGGTTGCATGCCAGCCTGATCCTGTTACTTCCCATCTCTGGTGAAGCAACTGAAGCAGTGAAAGTGAGCAAGCAAGCACAAACATGGGCACGTTCCAAACATCAGGCGTCATTTTTAAATAGACTTTTGGCATGTTGAGGCATTCTTTCATCATCAATTATCTCTGTTGGTGTTCTATTTCAAGTACTGTAGGAGAAGTGACAGTCAAATGAGGAGATAGCCTTTTATGTTTAAACATTTCGATGACCACACACACACACACACACACACACACACACACACACACACACACACAACACACACACACACACACACACACACACACACACACACACACACACACACACACACATTAAGGGCTATCTGCCAGGATGCTTTCAAGCCAAACAAACATCAAATTCTAGGTGTCTCTGTGACTATTTGTAGGGTACCAAGTAACACTGAGGTTGCAGAATGTAATATATTAACTGACCTCAGTCCAGATTCATCGTTTCAGATAGAAATCACTAAGTAAGCCGCTCTTTACAGTTTTTAATATTCCTTCCTATCATGTCCAGAGTACATGTAGAGTTACATGGAGGTTTCCAGAAAGTTACACTGAAAGCAAAGATCCTCGGCTGCTGATATCATGACATTCCTGTCATTCTCTCTTTCTTCCTCTCTCATCAACTCATCTTTACTGTTCTTTTCTCTCTCTCTGTGTGTGTGTGTGTGTGTGTGTGTGTGTGTGTGTGTGTGTGTGTGTGTGTGTGTGTGTGTGTGTGTGTGTGTGTGTGTGTGTGTGTGTGTGTGTGTGTGTGTTTGTATCTGCTCTGCTCTTGGATTTTGCCTGTTTATTTCTCCTGTGCTAAAAATACCCTCATGCCCTTGTGATGAAGCTGGGTGTGTTCAGAAAGATGCTGAGTGTCTTTAACCTCGAAGTCAGATTTCTCCAAATGCACTCTACGTCTGAGATCTTTCTGTCTGTAGGAAAATAAATCTGCAAAAGGTAGGTTAAAAGTTACAGGTGGGGAGCCTCAACATGAGGTTTGCACGATATTTGCAAAGCTGTGTGGGAAGTAGATGCAGAGGAAATCTTTGAATTTGGATAGTATTGTATGTTTGTGGTACCTGCTTATGCACTCATTTTTGATCAAGAAATAATTGTATAACTACACGCCAGATTAGACTCATAGAGAAAGGTTTAAGACATAATAACTAACACTTTCTAATTAGGGACAATCAAAATTATTAGAATTTCTGATTAAAGTAAGATAAAGATTCAAAAAGTAAAAGAAAAGTTTGACTGAAAAAAAACTGCTACATTTTTTATTCACTTCCACTGTTTTTACAAACATGTCATGAACATGTCAACAGGATTTTAAATGGCTACTATGACCACATACTTGGTGGAGGAGACTAATTATATGAGATGCAGAGAGGAGAAGGAAGAGGAGGAAGAGGAAAAGGAGGAAGAGGAGGAGGAGGAGGAGAATGAAGAATATGAGCAGGACAACAAGGTGGAAAAAGGTAAATTCTATCATGATAGGTTACATGTTGCTTCAGACTACAAAGATCTAAGTGTCTCACTTTTGTGCTGTTTAGATGATTCATGCAGCGAGGAATCTTCCGTCCAGAAGCAGAAAAAACCAGCCTGGGCTCCGTGTTTCTTCATCAGGGAAGATAAAGAGGTGTACTATTATGTTGGGCAGAAGATCATAATTCAAGAAGGTCTTGACTCCTATGGAGGCATGATATGGCCAGCTGTAAGTAACACTGTTATAGAGAGAAGCCTTATCTCTATTTATTTGCCATAATATTACATACTGTGTGCACTGTTAAAATCTTTATTTTGTAGGATGGCTGTATTTACTGACGCAATGCAGCATCAACAATACTTTGATTGCAAGACATCTGATTATTCCCTATGTCACCGAAAAAGTGAGACTTTATGACCATAATCATTTTTTTGGAATCATATAATCTGTAGACAAAATCTACTGAAGGAAAAACACACCATAAAATAACCATAGTTTTTCTCCTTGGGCTTAGCAGCAGCACTGTACTCTGTGCTTTGGTGTCATGTTTTGAAATTTCAGGACTCTGATGGCAACAGAGCAGGAATAAATATCAGGGGGCCCACACTTAGGTCACTGTGCATGTATTAGTATGTGTATGTATGTGTTAGAAAATTCTTCATTACTAGTTTGTGGTAACCTGGTTAAGCATTACTTTATTTAGGTAAATGCATCATATAAACAAAAGATAAATTGAAATAATAAATGCTTTTAACTTTATTTTGACTTGGTAAATATAAGGGTAATAATGCAGGTATCACATTAAGCTTAAATTGTTTAAGTTTAAATTGTTACTTAGTAATGCTTACAGTATTAGCAATTGATCAAATTAGCACAAACAATAGTGAACTAGTGAAACAAGTTGAACCTCGAACTCTGGGGCAGTTGCCTGCTTTGACTGGTTGATTATCCAGCCTCGGACAGGAAAAGGTGATTGATTTGGGGTCATTCTCTTACTTTCACCCACTGGCATCATCTACTTAAGTCCTCAGGCTCTGACTTTCATTGTAAAGGGGTCTGTGTGCAAACTGGCTGGAAGAGCACAATGTTAACCCCATTTTAAGGTGGATTTTCCCTTCAAGAGGGTGTATTGTACTGATTGCTAGCAGCTCTATAAGGCTGTGCTAATAATACTAACATGCTAATATTTTATGTTCTGTTATCATATTCAGTAGTGTTGTTTAGTGTGTTAGCATTTTGCCAATTAGCAGTAAACACAAAGTGCAGGTTTGCAGGTATTCGGTCAAACATGAACTTTTCTGACAAATACAAATTTTGACCTGCTGATGGTGCCAGATGTAAAGTCGGGGGATCATCTAAATCAGTAGGACACATCCTCTGGGGACCATCTATGTCTGTACAAAATTTCATGTAAATCCATCCATGGTTGAGATACTGTATGGATGAAAGTGGTGCACCAACCAAATATCAACATCCGCCTCTTATCAGTGCTAAAAACGTTATAACATCAAGATACCAGTCACTAAAGGTCACATTGTTGGGTATTAATACTGATTGTAAAAATCATCTTGATGGCCCCCAGGCTTTGTCTCTCTGTCACCACCTGGACACTCATCGTGAGCAGTTGAATCTTGTGGACAAAACTGTCCTGGAGATCGGGGCAGGAACTGGCCTTGTGTCTGTTGTGGCCGCTCTCCTTGGTGAGGAAGATGGATTAAACTATTCTCAGACACATGTATTTGAGAGCATACTTCAGATGTGATGTTTTTATTTTCTTCCCCAGGGGCCTGGGTGACAGCCACAGACCTTCCAGAGGTCCTAGACAATATGAGATTCAACCTGTCCAGGAACACCAGGGGCCACTGCAGATACACACCCCAGCAAGCAGTTCTGTCCTGGGGCTACAACCTGGAGCGCACCTACCCTACATCTGTCTACCGGTATGACTATGTGCTGGCGGCTGATGTGGTCTACCATCACGACTTCCTAGATGAGCTTCTGGTCACCATGAAGCATTTCTGCATACCAGGAACGACCCTGATCTGGGCCAATAAAATCAGATATGAGGCTGATCTGGAGTTCGTAGAGAACTTTAAAAAGGCCTTTCACACAACCCTTCTGGTTGAAGATGGAGAGATGAAGATCTTCATGGCGAGATCTAAAGAGGAAGAGTGATAAGGTGATGTGGGGCTGGAAGCAGTCATCTGATGAGATAATGGTCCTTGAAGATGAAAATGATGAAGACGAGAAGGATCAATCTGAGAGGGTTGATTCAAGTTGTAGCTCCACAATCAGTGATGAAGTCTTTAAAGATGAGTCTTAATCCTCATCGGTGGAAACACATGAATCAACCTAAAAGTATCTCATAGAGTTTGACGTTAAAGTCCTATTACCTTCTGTTTAAGGGTAATTTCACCCAAATTACCCCAAAAGTCATGATGATACCTCAGTGTTTTAGGGACAAAATACAACAGTTTATGCTATGCAAGGAAATTCTTGCTTTGCAGCTTCTCTGCATTGAGGTTAAAGTATATTTAAAGAGGAGAAATAAAAGAATAGTATCTGGAAAGGCACAGGTCAAGAAGTTTAAAGCCTTAAAAAAAGAGTGAATTGGGCAAACTTGATGTGGTAAACGTATTCTGTTCGTAGCAGTATGACAGTGGTACAACAGTCAATGTTGTTTTGTACAGCACAATATACCTTAGATACTGGGTGGAGCAACATGAATTCATGAATTGTGCAAATTCAAAAGGTCACATAGCTGTCTTGTGACTTGGCGGCATCACACAGAAGTGAAAGAACAGTTTTAGGACTTGAATGCATCTGGCAAGTTTGGAGGCCATAATAAAATGTGAGACACATGTGGTGAGGCCAAAAGGTGGCAAAGCCAATTCTTGTTATGTCAGTACTGTTGTCAAGGTCCTCAGAGACAGAGCCGGTGTAGAGTGTTGATACTTAAAAGGAAGAGAAGCAGGGACTAATCTTTTTCACATGTGAGACATGCCAGTTAAAGTACCGATGTGTCTTTTTGTTACCATATCATTATTTCAAGTGTTTAAACATTTTATTGTATGAAAAGTGCTATATAAATAAAGTCTGATTGATTGATTATTTCAACTCCAAATGTGTGTTGTGGCAATATGAGGTCAGTGTGTGTAAATGTAAATATATTATTATATATACAATATTTGATCCATCCTCTCTCTACAGGACAGGTGCACATCAAACAAAACCTGTACAGCAGGACAGTCCACTGGCCTGGGTTCCAAACATTTATAGCAGGCTTAGTAAAGATATATACCATTACTCAGGGCAGAAAATTGTCATTTATGAGTCCGTGGACACTTTTGGAGCTGTGATGTGGCCAGCAGTGAGTATCACTGAGATCACAGTTATAGAAACTGATATAAATTGTTAGCTGTTTTTCTAGCATCAAGCAATCATATAAATGACAAAATCCTACAAATGCGTCTTAACAAACCACAGTATGCATCTCTCAGTCCTGCAGGCCTTGCCTCTATGCTTCTTCCTCGATGACAACAGGCAAAGGGTGAAGCTGCAGGAGAAGGAGGTGTTGGAGCTGGGAGCAGGAACAGGACTGGTCACCATCGTGGCCAGTCTGCTAGATGAGCAGTCACCAGTCCAATTCACTATATAATGAATCATATATGCAGGCAAAAAACATTAAAATTAAGGGGAAAAAGGAAGGCGTTTGGAAAAGTTCAAATGGCATGATAACTTAATTCAAAACACATCACGCCAAAAACAAAAACTGTTGGTTTTATAAAGGGTACGCTGTTAATATGTCAGACATTATGTAATTTTGACATTTACTGTTTTTGAACTATTGCTTGTTTTTGCTACCTTACACCATTTCGTGTATCACTACAACCAATGAATATGAATAACTACAAACTAAAAAGTACTCTTAATGAAAATACTATTTGAAGTATCTTTAGATTGTAAGCTTGCACATGGTTTTGTTTTTTATTCTATTAACTATTAATAGCATTTATTTTATTGTTTGCACTCATTTTTAAAAAGCACATTTTGTAAATTTTATTTCTGAGGCAACTTTTGTATTTTCCTCAGAAAATCAATCTGGCAAACAACAATCTTAATGTAGTAATTGAATCTTTTAGTCCATTGTCTAGTAATGCATTTAAAAGAAGTTACTTTCTTATTGGTGTATTAAAAAATCTTGAATTTCACAAATGTTACCAAAAACATTTCATTTGTGTCATCTGAAAATCAAAGACCATAATAAAGTATTTTGATCATATGAACTGAGTTTTTTTGCACTGTAAAACCAGTTCAGCACCAGTTTGGTCTTTCACTATTAGTATAGTTATAGTGACGGCTGGTCATATCTCTGTGTCCTCAGGAGCTTCAGTCACAGCTACAGACCTGCCCGAGGAGCTGGGAAACCTCAGTTACAATGTGATGAGGAACACCAGGGGGCGGGGCAGTGCAGTCACATGCCCAAGATGGAAGCTCTTGCCTGGGGCTACGACCTGGAGCACACCCATCCTACCTCTGGATTCAGGTACAACTATATTCTGGCAGCGGACGTTGTCTACCATCACGACTTCCTGGACGAGCTTCTGGCCACTATGAAGCATTTCTGTCAGCCAGGAACGACTCTGATCTGGGCCAACAAGGTCAGATTTGAGTCTGATATAACTTTCATTGACAACTTTAAAAACACCTTTTACACAAGCGTGCTGGCTGAAGATGGAAAGATGAGGATCTTCATGGCGACATGCAGAGAGTGAAGAGGCATGGACCCGAGAAGTCAGAACCTGGCTGTGCTGAAAGTCGACCGTCCATAATATTTCTTGTCAAAAAGTCAAAAGGTTCAGTCAAAAGTAGGGAGGTCTTGACTAGTTTTTTGCTCCTGATCCAAATCCAAATCACTGACTCAGTATATAGACAATATACTACAATGCAATTGACAATAGTCCAGCTTTAAGAAAATGTAACCTGCTTCACAGATTTTATTTTAATTTTGTAGGTGCAGTTTTCAGGCCACAGCAAAACTTTAGAGTTACAATTAAACTGCAAAACAACCACACTCCCCTAACCACAGGTGGAGGGTACCTTGTTCCTTTGTAGGAAAGACATACAAATAAGGTCAAGTTAAAAGCTATAGTTAAAGGTTCGGTGTTAATACTCAGCAGTAGTTTTGTTGTCTCTACTTTCAGTTATACAGGAACTCCATGTGATCCAGGTTTAATATCATATTTGGCCTTAAAAGGGTCAAATTTGTTATAAAATTGCTCATTAGAATGATGTCAGTGATCTCTCTGTGTGGAACTGAAACAATTAATTGACTGATATGACTAGTTTCTGTCATTTTGTCAAGCAATGCTTGCTTGTTTCAGTTTCTCAAATATGAGGATTTATAGTAAACTGAATATCTGTGAATTCGGAAGTGTTTCTAGTAAAAAGTGAGCAATGTTAATATGCCACGTAATTTTTCACTATTTTGACAAAGGAGAAACATCACTTCTTTTGGTACTTTTCTTTGTCATTTCGGAAAAAGAGCTATGCGAAATGTTGAGGGTAATGAAAACAATAAAAGCTCAAGCTTGCATTGCTTTAATTCAGGCTACAAAACACAACTAAATATAGATGCTATTATCAGATGCATTACCACGAGACTCAGACAACTCATGAAAAGCACAAGTGATGACCAGTGCACAGCTCAGTTCTTCCAAATGTTTATTCAGTGTCATTTTCCTTGTTTGTGACTTAATTCCATGTGACCACAAAATAGAGTGACAGTAGCTCAGGTCTTTTCCACACATCATCGAGGAAGAATGGGTATAAAATAACACTAAAAGCATACAACCTTATCTCATAACATTCTGTAAAATATTGGCATTTACTAGATTTTATGACTATAAATATAAACACTCAACATCCAGACGAAGCAAGTCTTTCCTGACACCAGCAGAGTGAGAACGACAGATATGAGAATTCTGTTTGGTGCCAGAAATGGACGGTTTACAGTCCTGTGGTGAAAGTTAAGGCCATTTTCGGAGAGACTGTCATTGGCAACGCGTACTTTAGACAGCTGAGCCCTGAACGTTAACGTCTGTCTGAACCAAGACCCAAACACAGGACGGAGAAAGAGGACCAGGAACACAGAAAATGAAAGAAGTCAAAAAAGATTACTGTAGGTGATTGAAGTTTGCAAACTGACTCCAGTAAACCGCTGAGCACTTGGAGATGCCTGTGCTGAGGCCACTGCAGAAAGTGCACACAAGTCGCTGCTAAAAACAGAAACGCAAGGTGTTCCTACCCCTGGGTAAACATGAGTTGTGACCACTGATGGGCTGTGTGTCTAGTTATCCCAGAAAAGATTCTTTACTTTCATGAGGGTGAAAGGCCTTGGCTTAAAGCAACTGCTTTTACATTCTTAATCTTGCACCTTCCACATCCAGGAGGGGCGTCACCAAATGTTAGAGTCATTTTATTTAGACTAGTGGTTATCAAACTCAAACCTTTTTTTAAATAATGATTTTTGGGGACTTCTTATGCCCTCATTATAGGAAAAGACAGGTGAGAGGAAAGGGGAACGACATGCAACAAAGCTCCCCAGCTGATAAGGGTGTAATTGCAGTCTTGCAGACTTTGACGACACACCCACTTAACTACACAACAACTTCGGACTAACTTGAATGGGGGTCAAAACGATTAAATCCTGCAGATCTTCTAGATTTTCAAAAATGCGATGCAAATTCTGATAGTGAAACAAGTCATTTCACAGGGTTAATATGTATCCACTGATTTACAGATGTCTCTCTCACAATGTAAGTCTATGGGGGGAAAAGCCCTTCTGGGACCAATAGTATCACATGATGTTGCAATTACACGATTTGGCTTCAAAGCCCAGCGCTGTACCTGGGGGCTTCAGTTAAAAGCAAGTATACCTCCGACCTAACCCTAACCATCGCCCTCTTCATACTTAAACCTAACCAAGTGAGTGTGTCATGAAAAGTAATGCAAGTCTGTTAGTTAGATCTACTTTCCCCAGCTCGACACAAGCGAGGACGTTGCGGTTCATGGACGGCGTCTCGACCTCTTGACCACAAGAGGCCCCATGTTTGGAACCATTCAAGGACAAACCATTTTTCTTTGTCTAATCAACATTGTTATGATGTTCAATTCTTTTAAAACTCTGTCATCACATTAATGTCTCATAGTAAAATCATTCTTTGTTTAAGCTGGTCATTCTACAGACTTGACAGGAAATCACAAGATTTATTTACGTAAATGATAAAAGTTGAATATATAACAGATGTGTCATCATTCGTCACATAATTCGGGTGAGATATGTTTAGGGACCATACCAGTGTTTCACAAGTTCTGCTGGTTAACTAAAAATCATGTATTTTTACATCTTTGCTGAGCATTTAGAAATACATGCATTTCTTACTACAGTTTCACACAGACTGGTTTCTATTCATTTCTTTATGGCATGAAAAAACTAAAATTAGATCAAGTCATCTATCAAAGTGAACATTACATCAAGAGTTGCATGATCTTTGCAGCGTAAAGATTACAGTGCTGACGACTTTTGAAATCAATGCAATGTAACTGCATTGACACATTTATTGTATACACTGTGTTGTATAAATTCATTTATACAATACAAGCAATTTTCAAAAGTCTGTTAATAGTATTGTATTGTAAAGAAATGAATGAAACAAACAGAAAAACACACCAAAAATCTAAAACAAAATTTGCAAAAATTATATGATGTGATTCAAAATACATGAAATTTCTAGGGTAATCAGATAAAAAGATGCAAAACTACCAGTATGGTCCATTAAGGTAACTTTTTTTTGTTTTGGGCAGAGGGGGGTGTCACTTATGTTTTACCCTCTAAAAATGGCTTTTAATTATCATTTCAGTTCAGTTGGGAGAAAATATCCATGTAAACAAAATGTGTCCACAAATACACACAAAGTCATTCACAAACGCACTCATGAAAATAACAATCTTGTTTGGGATTAAAAATCTTTGAAATTGAAACAAACTAAAATCTGCTTCCAAATAAAACTATTCTTTTTCCTTACATCCTAAAAGACATGCATATATGCAAAATACATCAATTAGAATAATATTTGTATTATATACCTATTGCATCTTAATATTTTTTATGTTATGTGTGTATGTACATTATTTTATGACACTGTGTACAAGTGCAACATTTTGAATGCTGCAGAGAAATGTCTCTAATACTGTGTGAACATACATAGAAATCTGTTCTGAACATCCTACTACTGCTCACAACTGAATGCAGCTGCATCTGGTGTGTTAGTGAGGTCTGTTGGATGGTCGTCAAATGTGCGGTTTGGGTCACTCAGCTGTATGAAGTTGGTGGAAACGCCTTTAGCGGTGAGTGGAAGTTGAGAAAGTCTGGTTGTGGCTTTTCCTTCACCTGACAGGTCACTGATGGCCTGCATTCAGTGCACAGACGCATCATACTGCTGATACTGCTGATTTTAAACCCACATTTGACACCAAAGGCTGATGGGTGAAATGACTGCAAGTGGTTGGGTGTTGACTGGTGTTAAAAACGCTACTGATTCTGCAGCTTCAGGGGGTCAAAACCCTTTTCCCACTGCTTTCTTTTTTTTCCTCCTGTCAAAAATTATAAGGTACATGTAGAAAGGCACCTCAGCTGTTTTTGTGTTGTGAAATTGTGTACTCGGGTTGAGTCGAAGCCTAAAAAAAAAAGACAAGACTAAACATTTACTTTACAGCCCGGCCTGACTGAAACAACTGATCAGAAAACAAACAAAAATACTTTAAGTTCTACCGAAGCCTCCCTTTTAATTCAGGAACCAGGCAGACTCTGCATGCCCTCGTATGTCCGAAAATCGTGCAGCAGCGAGTCCTCCTGTCTTCTCACTGAAGTATCATAATGGCCAGTATGAGTTTTTTATGTGTGTTGAAGGTGACTAGAGTCATAGTTATTTTTTAAAAGATTTGTGAAGTATCCGTGGTGTCCATACTGGCCCTTATACAGCATATACACGAGACAACAAGGTTACTTATGCGATATGGAGTTCAGACAGCTGTGAATGGGTGGATGTAAAAAGCCTCCAAATGTGTAGGTGACTCAAAAATGAAGAAAACACCCAACAAAGAAAAGACTGAGTGACAGCATCAATGAACCTCATCAAGAGTTTTTACAATAAAACAAAAATTAAAAATGAGAAACTGAATTATTTGCCATTTTGCTGTTGGTGGCATTCAAATGTCCTATAATCCATCAAACAATTATACTCAAGTGTTATCCCTCATTTTGGCGTTCACCTACATCTGAATTTAAAAGCAAAGAAAAAAAATCTCAGGAAGCAGCTGGTTGGTCAGATGCATAGACCATGTGACCCTGAGGGATGTGATATCGAAGTTACTGTGTAATGGATCATGTATGTACTGCTCGTGCATGAGTGTGTGTGTGTGGGTGTGGTGTGTGTCTAGAATGGGGTGTATTCTGCAGGGTACATGACAGGGAGCCAGTTCTCACTGAAGTTGGCACAGTGCGTCCATCTGAGGTGTCGCATGAGCTGAAAAAACAAACAAACAAACAAACATGAAGTGATTCCAGAGAACAAAGCTGACATTTGTTCAATTATGTATGTTTTCTTTTTTTGAAATATTCTAGAGAGTGAGCTATTAAATATCTAATAAATCTGAACCTGGATACAGTTCTTCATGTTCTCTTTGGTGGGCTTCTCCTCCACCATCTTTGAGGCGTATTTTAAGGCCCGGCCGTACATCTTGTTCACCAGAGCATGTTTGTGTGAAAACATCAACACCTGAGCAGAAGATATGAAAAAAAAAAAAAAAATCAATTAATGCAAAGTGATTCGTTTTATGGCAAGTAAATCCTTCAAATTCACATTTCCAGAAGAGAAAACGAAGGAAAGCAAATGTTTTAGTTACAACCTTTAGAAAAAAAAGGTGTATTAATCCGCAGCTGAAAACAGATCCTAACAAATGCATTATTTACCCCTGTTGGAGTAACATTTTCTAAACACACCAGTGCCCAGGTTTGAAATTATTAACCCTTTAAAAAATGAAACTAGAGCTTTGTGAAACCTTTTCTAAAAGGTTAACAGCTGAGGACAGAGGGTAGAAGTTGGAAAGTATTGCGAGACAAACTAATGCAGTGTTGTTTTAGTCTTTTTATGGGATTTGCTGACAATAAGATATATTGTCAGCTTCAACTATACATTTTGTAAACTCAGCTTGCTTCCCTTTTGCTTTTCCTTAATTTTCTGAAAACATCCCACTCACCTTGGAGTCAGTCAGCTCTGCCCACTTCTGCACCTCCCAAAATGTGTCAGTCAGGGCTTTAGCCACGTCATGCAGGCTGTCGTCAGAACTGCTGGCCATCTGTTCGACAGCATCCTCTCCTGCAGCTTGTCCCGTGGAGACAGCACCGGCACTGTCTTGAGGCAGCAGGAGCTGGTCAGCCAGAGCGCAGCCCTTCCTACACAGAGCATCCAGCAGAGACGACTTCTGTTTCTCCATATCGCTGAAACACAGAGGTTAAGTCAGGTCAGGATTGAGGGCATAGATACAGTAGAGCTTCCCAACAGTAACTGGTCTCATACACACACCAACAGGCCTACTAGCTCTTGGGTCTTGCTTGATACCTTTAAGGAAAATCAAACCAGACACACTATCCTAATATTAGAAATATAAAGTTTTGTAAGCTGGTTTACACATTTCTTCTCCAAGTATCTTTACTGTTGATGCCTTTGATGAACCATTCTGCCTTCTAATACTGTTATTTTTTAGCCTGGGTAAACCCATGCTCTCTTTCCAGCGCCATTCCACTTTGCTCAGAAAGTTAGCATGGCCACCAAGACAAAATCTTCGCCTGAGATAGGGAACCAATCACAGAACGGGGAGGCGGGCTCAAGACAATGACGACCGTAGAGCGACTCTGTTTACAACCAGCATGGCGGCCACGGAGGTGCAGCAACCGCTCGAAGCAGCAGTAGATTGTGTGCTAAATAAATTGGAAGGCAAGTTCACTTTGAAAATAGAACAAAAACTTGCGCTACATGATTTTCCCTTCATAAAAAGGATGTGTTTGCGCTGCTCCCTACAGGCTCTGAATACGTCATCGTCTATCGTTGATATGATTGGCTGTGAGTTTGTCCAGTAGCGTACAGAAGCATTTGATCGACATTCGTTTATCCCCTCAAATACGAGGACCCTACCTCAATTTTGGTAGGGTCTGGCGTTAGCCAGGCTAGTTATTTTTAATACAATGCTAATCTGCAGTGTGACATACGTCTTGATGGAAGCAGCATCCGGTCGGGGGTCTGTCTTCATGGTGAAGTAAACAGCCAAGGCCGTCTGGTCAATGTGCGAGATGACGATGTCGGCTGCTGATACCACCTCCCTCAGACGTTTCACACGTTCCTAAACACAAACAGGAAAAGAAGACATGACGTGAATAAATGCTCCAAATTTTTTCCTTATTTTAATTTTATGTAACAAAAAAAACCAACCAAATCCCATTAATAACACTAAAGGTGACTTAAAACAAGCTCTCTTGATGGTTTGTATTATAACCTTTTCAGAGTCCAGCTGGTGCAGTCTTTGCACATGCAGGGGAAGGTAATCTGAGTAGTTTTCCTTGAGTTCATCATAAAGTGAACTGGAGTCCAGCCTGAACAGCAGAGAGAGGACATGACAGATGGTTGAGAGAGAATCGAAAGATGTAGACAATGAAAGCAATGTGTGGAAAAAAGAAAGAACAGATAAAAAAAAGGGCACACTTTGTCATCCACTGAATCTTTAAGTCTCTCATGGCTTCTGCAAACTCCTCCTTCACGTCTTTCTCTTTGTCTCCTTCTTTGTCTTTCTCCTTCCCTCCATTCTTTGTTTTGTTAGGCGCAGGAATTAAGTGGTAGATGACTGGTACAATGTCCTGTATAGGTGCAAAAAGGTAATTTCAAAAAACAATAAATATCTACTGTGAATCAGCAACCCAAATTCTCACCCTCTCCCTACCAATTCCAAGTCCTACAGCTGCACATTTCTTTTGGTTATTTTTCCTCATATCAATTAAGAAAAATGTTGTTTCTCATACCTCATTGAAAGTCATTAAACTAGTTAAACATGTTTCTAGTAGCACTTTACAAATCCATTAATCATTTCACTGACCACCAGAAAACTTAAAACTGTACATAAACATAAATACCAATGATGACTAGACTGTTGAATATTTCAACACAGCGACATTGACATGCTTTGACATCATTAATGCAGATATAACAAATCCCCATCTTTAAGTAAGGAATAAGCCATTTCCAGATGGCAGTAGAGCAGTGGGCGCTCTGTTGTAGTGTTTCTAGCTCATCCAGTACCTTTTTAAACTTTCCTTGTCGTTTTGCAGAGGCCTGCCCCTGGTGGTCAGAATAACACACAGTGAGGGAGAGACAACACAAACACACCAAAAAGGATTCTCTCTCTTTCATTTTTTTTAACTTTTCATCCTCACTCAGAGACTCAAGAGTCTATGCACCTACCTGCTGGGTTTGCATAAATGCTACAGTGGTGTATGTTTTGTGGCTGACGAGCTCAAACTTATATCTCATGCGCACATCTAACAAATGTGCTTGACTGTGTCTCCTATATCCGCTCTGCCACAAGGCTTAAGGACTCCACTTTACTGAAAACCACAATAGTTATAATCATTTGACTTTAATAAAGTACATTTGTGTGCGAAGTTAAAAAAATACACAGATCATCAGCAATGTAATGTGAAACAATATGAAACATTTTGAGTTATAAGTTGCTGCTAAAATTTGATACGATGTGCTTTGCATTGCAAAAACAGCTGTAAACTAAAAATATTCAGATATGTCTGTCACCTGGAAATGTAAAGAGAAGCACATGTAGCCCCTGAAGACAGTGAGAATAAGCTCAGAAAATAACAGAATACAGGAGGAACTGGATTTTTGGTATTTCACTCAAATCATTCGTGGATTTTTGCACAAGCACATCTCAGTGGCCTCGAAAGTCAGCGGTAATACAATCTGATTGAATTTACTTGTAAAAATGTAATTTTCTCATGTGATTTACTTCCATCTAAAAGATACACATGTGAATATACATATAAATTGATGCAAAATCATTTTGACTGTTCTTTTGTGTCTTTACGACTTCCTCAAGGCCAATAGTAAAAAGGTGATCAGAAACTAATTTTATTAGATTAAAGATCATATTTCAACTTGGCCAAGTTCATCTTATGAATTATAAATATTCTAAGTATCAATTGTCTAATGGCTCAGTAAACAACAGCCAGATCAAGTGTGTTGATGTCTGACAAAGTTGAAGACATGAGCAACATCAAACTGTGTTTGTGGCAGCAGACTCAAGGTCAAAAGGAAAAGACATGCATAAACCACAAGGACTGCAACCAATTAAGAGAAGCTCAGGTTTGAAGGTGGTAAACTACAGAGAACTTTTTGTAAAAGAAAAAAAGGCAAAAACACTAGCAGTCAACCTTGATCCTCAGGACCAAAAGTGCATCAGGCATCGAATACTTAATTTCAGATTTTTCATCATTATTCATGTGAAAAGGCAGGGTCTGCACGCTGGCAACCATTACCTGCCATATTCTGCAGTGTATTTTTTTCTTTATTCACTCAACAGTAAGTATAAATCCCAGACTGGATGACAAAGTTGAAAACTGCTTTATGTCCTGAGGAGCAAGAGAATTACTATCAACAAAGAACATAGCCACTCACTGCTTTCTTGCCATACTCGCTCTTGGGAACAACAATGGATCCTGAAAGATAGCATCCTGGACTCGTCCCTTTTGGGATCCTGAAAAAGGGAGAAACCCATGGAAAAAAGACAACGACGGAGACAATAAAGACAGAAATATCAAATTATTGCGAGACAAACATGTTTCTCTTCAGCAGTGCTCTGACCGAACATTTATACCCGAGCATTTAAATATACAGGATATAAAGCTCATTTCTACTATAGATTATAAGAGTCTGAGAGGAGCAGCATTTCTACTGAGAGTCAAAGCTGCTAAACAACTCAATATTCTCTTGGAATAAAAATTACATCTTTTTATGTGTGTACGGACTTTGTTGCTGATTATTACAACTGGCCTTTTTTGCATTGTGCCTTATATGTCTATTGCAACAAGATCTTACAACACAAACAAAACTTCCTGTGCCATTTAAACTCACTTGTCATCTGGCAGGGCTGTGACGTAGAAGTGCTGTGCGGCGCCCGGGGATAAGGTGACAGAGTTGGCCTTCTTTTTGGCCATGAGGGCCGCACGGTGCGTCTCATACACATCTAGAGTGAGGGTGGTGGACAGACGGTGGGAAACCACAAACGGCAGGTCCTTGAGGCGCTCCAGCTCGCTGGACTGCTCATGGCGCACTTGCAGACGCACTGTGTAGTCGCCCTTTTCCAGCTTCAGAGAATACTAGAAAAGTCAAGAAAACAGACAGTGGGGACGAATGTTAGTGCAACTTTCTCCAACTTGTGAGATAAGAGACATATTTGGGAGGGTAAACACATTCAATTTCAAGTAAACAATTCTAACATGTGAAAACAAGTACTGACTTTAGATCCAGGTAAACAACAGTGAAAGCAAATACTTGTAATCTTTCAGTCAAGGTACCTGGTGTGGGTAGGCATCTCCTGAGCCAAGTAGTCTCTTGTTCTGATCAAACAGCATCCAGAGCTGACTGTCAAACTCAGACTCGTACAGCAGTTCACACAGCATGGGACAGCTGGGAGTAACTTCTCCACTCTTTGGCTGTGAAGAGAGCAAAAGAAAATTACACACACACATACAATGATTTATAATGTCAGCATTAATGTCTCTCAAGTTCATGTTGTGCTGACGGTGTTGTACCTGGTGAAAGCTGTAGGTGAGGACAATCTCGTAGAGTTGTCTGTTGTTTGGGAGAACATCCCTCATTCCCAAAGCTTTTATCTTAGAACTTAGAGGCCTGCGATAACAATAATAAAGATAAAACAATTCATTAAACTGATATAATGCAACAAAATATTCATGTGCAAGTGTGTACTTACCTGAGGGGCTGAACCCATGACTTGAGGGTGATAGCGGGGGACACCTCCTCGTACCTCAGAGGCGATGCCACATCGAAACTCGTCACTCCCTCTGAGGCATGCTGAGCAGAGACAAATGAGAGTCACAAACAGAGAACGGATACTGTCTGGAGTGAAGCGTATTTGTCTGCGCGTCTGTACTCTTCTTACTATGTGCACGGGTGAAGGAGAAGTGTTGAGTCCGTGGAACAAGATGCTGTAGTCCACCGTGACGTCGCCCAGGCTCGCCCACCAGCGTGCAATGCACAACTCAACTATCCTCCCTGACTAGAGGAGAAAAAACACACGGAAATGATTCTACCATTATGTCACTGTCACATATATTGATAATTTAATATGGAATGACCTCAAGGCGCTTATTCATGGCATTAAGCAAAGAACTACGGGTGAAAACTGGCCTTTTTAGCAGATCTACACAAAAAGAGTTATTTGCATCCTCCAAATCACGTTAACTGATAACAGAACGTACCAGCACAGGGAACGCCTCAGTGAGTGAGCCTCTTTCCAAAAGTGAAGAAAACTTATAGAATTCATTAGCTCTGTACGCTTTCTGTTTGACCAGGTGCACCGCATGGAGAACAAACTTTGACGACACGTCTCCAGAATGAGAAGTCAGTGTGATCTCTGTGGGAGAAATGCAGGAACAGAGAGGCGAAGAGGAGAAGGACAAAGAAAACAGGGGGGCAAAGAGTTGAAAGAATGATGATGCCACATTTACATAAAATGTACATAAAATACCACTGACTTAACATTTTTCCATGCTAGAGTTCACTTCTTTTGCTATTTACAACAATTAATTATTTGACAATAACACACTCAGTTACCAAGGCAGGAGGAAGATTTTACCTGGATGGTGCAGCATATTTTTAAAATCGTAAGACAAGTTACCCATAAAGGCCAATTTATACCAACCATCTGTGTAGCCATGAGGGTCCACGTGATGCAAATGTCATCATTGGCCCCTCTGAAGATGTCTTTGTGCAACCCAAAATATGTGACTGTGCTGAGTGTACGTATAGCAAGCACATTAACTGCGCAAGTGCTTGAGAAGCAAACAGGAATGCCTGTCTCGTCTACTGTATGTATTCTCATTAAGCTGTCGCTTCTCTTATTTCAAATTGTTCTTGTTGTCCAGCAACATGCAAGAATTCCTCAGCTGCATTCAGAATAAAAACAGCTCCATGTAAAACAATACACCGGGCTGTGTTGGTGTGATCGTGTTATTTTAAGTGCTGGTGAGACAATGAAATACAATCCAGCATGTCTGGTTTGAGTAACAGATTACTGCGCTTCAAGGCTCATCAGAAAAACACTGCACCGCGGTTTGTAATACGCACAGATTGGATTTTACAACTCTGGAAAGTTATTACGCTGCAGCCCTCTTTACTAGTGGGCACATGGGGAACATGTCCGAAAGAGCAAGCAAGACCGCAGCTGTCCATGGAAGCAGAATGCGGAAAGCATGAATTGGCCTTAATGCTAACAAGACCACATAAAATGGTCCTGAACAACTGTGTAAGTATTATTGTCGCTCCCTACTGAAAGAACACTTAAAAATGAGTCAAGCCAAACCAAAATCTAAAGCAATATCTTTAAGTAAAACTAAACATACACACACACACACACTCACACACACACTCACACACTCACACACACACCTGCCCAGGAGGCTCCCTGAGGAACAGTGATAAAGTGGCGTCTGATCTGCCCTGGTCTGAAGTGGACGTCTGTGAAACACACCTCATGATTACGATTATCTGTCACTCTGTTGGACAAAAAAGAAAAAACTGTCAGACACACATGAACACACTCCAACAACCTTTTATTGGAGGGTTCACAAGAAAAAGAAAATATGCCATTATGTTGTAAGAACTTACTTGGTTGGGATAATGACTGTGATGGGAACTCTGAACAGGGGGCCAGAGCCAAGTGCTGCTGTATCGTAACCACAAACCTGAAACATACACACGTTCACTGTGATCAGGCTAATACATACAAAAACGTGTCTCCATCATCTGTTCAAACGAATTTTCTTTATTACCTCTGTGTAGTGCATTCCCTCTCTCAGCCCCACCGGATCAATGCGGACATTGACATGACGACATTGGTTCATCAGTTCTAGATGGGAGGGGCACTGCACCCATGGGGCGGTGCATGTGAGGGCCAAGTGCAGCTGCAAGGAGATTCTCTCAGAGTTTCCTGTGATGAACATCGTAAGAAGAAAGATATGGAAAAAAACATGAAAACACCTCACAAAAACAAGTGACTGATGGTAAGGACTACAAAATAAACAACATTTTGTATGTGTAGTACCGGTGTTTTCTGGAAAGATGGGTTCAATTCCTACTCCATGATCTGAGGGTGAAAGAACTTGGGCTGGGTCCCTGAGGTAGATGCCTCTCTGCGATCCCACAGTTACTGAGAAGCCTAGGTGGCTTGTGGGTAAAGAGGCGTTTTGAGTGAGGTAGTCTAATGCCTTGTCCACCTGAGGGGAAGTAAGGGAGATGATTAGTAGCACAGCAAGAGACAAAAAAGGGTAAAGAATTAGGACACTTGAAACAAAAGATCATGTTCAAACCGTTGCAGAAGACAGAAAATGAAATATAATCCCTGATGGCCGCTGTAGTGAAGTTACCTGGATTATTCCGTGGCCCTGTGCAAACACCTCAATGTCATCAACCTTCAGAGCCGTGTTTTCTAGCGCTCTCCTCACCGCAGGAGCAGAGGGACGAATCCCATTCTGTTTCAGTCCTTTATCACACAAAATCACCCACTAACATTAGTAACACACACATTTGTATTTGCTCACGCTGCAATATAAGGCAACACCTGATATCAATCCATGACCCTGAACACACCTGACAGGACTAGCGCGATGCCGCCGCAGGCATTAGGAGACGACATGGATGTGCCGTTCATCAGCTGGGTACCACGGAGAGTCCAGTTGGGTACAGATGCGATGGCGCCACCGGGGGCACTGATGCTGACACCCAGAGCTCCGTCTGTACTGGGACCTCTAGACGACCAGGTGTACTGGTTGGGAGGCAGCTTCTCCCTCAGGGAATACTCAGCCACCATCATGTCTGGGGTCACATAGGCTCCAACACCTGAGGAGAGAAGGTA
The DNA here is from genome assembly GCF_963691925.1 of Scomber scombrus. Lineage (NCBI taxonomy): Eukaryota > Metazoa > Chordata > Actinopteri > Scombriformes > Scombridae > Scomber > Scomber scombrus. The sequence continues at coordinate 24,423,456 of NC_084970.1, forward strand.
AACAATACGTATGTCATGCTCATGACTTTCTATGATCAACACACTACAAATAACTTTAAAATCACAACGGCTGAGACTTAAAGCAGAAAGGTTGAGGCAGCAGGGAAATAAACTAAAAGAAACATAGAGGACACTTGCAGATTGAACACAACATATTTTATCCATATCATTAAGCTCTGCTATAAACCACTTTTAATTGATTAAATATACTACTTATTGAGGTATCTAATGTAGAAGAAGGCAAAATTATGTTCCCTTATTATAGAAATTCTTTTCCTTGTGTTAAAAACTCTTAACTTATTAATACAATTATCTGTGTGGTTTGTTTTTTGCGTCTCAATCATTATGTATATAATAAACACAAATAAACACTGTTTGTGAAAATAGATTTAATGCAACTGATTGTTATTTAAAAATGCTAAAATATATATATGGTATATATGTATTAAATCTCTTACTAATTAAAGAACATAAGTGGGAATAAAATGTTTAATCAGTGTGTACCTATGACACTGCTTGTGGTTCCTCCTGGGCAGCCGACTGTGGAGAGGCACGGACCGTTGTTTCCTGCACTTGAAACAAATACCACATTGTGCTTCTGCACAGCCTCCGTGATCACCTCACAAATTCTCCTGAAAGATAAATTACGAAAAAAATCAGCGATGACGTGCAACAAGAAACAAACCCCCACACACGCACATCGCTACACTTACCCTGAATTGGGCCAGTGGGTGGCTTCCCCATAGCTGTAGTTTACTAGGTCACACTTGTAGTTGATTACTTCAATCATCTTTGAGAGAAAAAAGAGAGAAAAGAAAAAAAAACAGTGAAAAACAATAATAAAGGAGGTAGCAAACTGCTTAAGCTAAACTATATATGACTAAATCTGAGTAGTATACCGCGCGGATGAGCCCTGTGCCTGTTTCCATGGTGCTGAGGCGGGTGTCTCCAATCTTCACAGCCAGGATTTGGGCACCAGGAGCAACACCATTACGCTCCGGTTCCTCTGGGAAGTAACCTGCTGCAATGCTTGCCACATGTGTCCCATGAGCACCTGCAAAAGCACACAAACAAGTCAGACTGAAGCTTACATTGTGGACATCAGCACATTATGCCACCTCAAAAGGACCAGTGTGTAGGATTTAATGGCATCCCTCAGTGAAATTGCAGACTGTAACTTTTTGTGGTAAATGACTGCATCATAAGAAAGCTTTCCTTCAGAGGACATGACATGCATTCAGATACCTCACCTCCACTGGTGACGATGCAGAGTGTGTTTCCCTCATCATAAATATTCACAGAGTAGTTCAGCATCTCAGCATTTCCTAACGTGGCATACTCTTGTGACTCTCTGTAGGAGCTCAGCACTGTGCACTGCGACAGATCTCCACACTCAGAAGTGTCCATCACAGCTCTTAAAAGAACAAAAAGTAACAGACAATGAGAGGGATAAACTATTTTTAAAGATAGTTCAGAGGAAGGTGACAGAAAAAATGTTGGTATGGCTTACTTCCATGTGACACCGTCCTGCCACAGCACACAGTCATATACAGGACCAGGATCACTGTACTTCTTTTCTAGAGATGCTAGCAGCTCTGACTGACTCTGCAGCTCTTCCTTCTGCAACTTCTCTATCTGGGAGACAGAATAAGGACGAAGGATGCATGTGAGAGAGACAGCAGAGAGACATCAGATTAAGAGACAGCAAAATGCAGTGAATAGTAACTACATGCGAACACTGATATGTACATACGCACTCAGCTCAAGTTTGAATGTCTGACCTGGGAGGGTGTTGGGTGTGTGAGGTCAAATTCTTCTGTCCTGCGAGAGACCTCAGCAAGTGCTGCTCTGTGTGGTGGATCCCACACCTTCTCCTTTCTTTCTTTCTAATAGAAAAAAGTAACAGGACAGAGGCTCTTAACAACAAAGGTCGGCAAGACAAACAAGACCATGTACAATCTTTTTCTTATATAGGAGTAATGTGTACCGTCATGCTAACTGCACCACTGCAGCGCTGCAATGTAAGGCCATCAGTGAGGATGGGACATACAGCCACATCATATATATTCAGACTTTTTAACTGTTCATTTATTCATTAATTAACAGGTTTCTCTTATGAGAAGTATTGTGTCATTCAACATTAAGAGTAGGAGAGTATAACAAACCACTTGGGTAAATGTTTTTGGCTATTTATAATATTGTCTAAAATAGATAAGGAGTTATCAGATTGGTGATGCGCAGCACAGGAAGCACAGAGTTTCCAATCCAAACCACAACAGGCCTAGCACAGAAATAATGTCACGTCTTCCTACCTGTATTCTTTCTTTAAGAGCCTTGGGGAAGAACTCATATCCATTTTTAACTCCAATGCGATACTTCCCTGATGGATTGACCCAGGCAGGAGGGATCTGGATGACATAAAAAGACACAGTGTGAGATAGGTTATGAAGGAAACGTAAAGACTTCAGGATTAATGATCTAGTAAAATACACTTAGATAAAAAACATCACACTGTACAGAATTGGTGAATCGTTACAAATAATAACACTAAATGCTCTGAAATTGAGGACAATAGGATCTTTCTGAGCAGGCAGCATAGTGTCAAAAATGTCTACAGACCTTAAGTGTTCTCCCAGAGAGGCCAGTGATTGTCCCATCTTTAGGCTCCACCACCGTGGTCATGTTCACGTCACCGCTGCCTGTTGTGTCGATAATGTCGACGATCTTTGGCTTCCCCTCAGTTGTGATCTAAAGATCCAGCAGCGACAAAAAGTACTCAGCAATCAATAGATCTTTTTTTTTTACAGCAGGCGTTTTGTCTTGTCATAGCAGAAAAAGCACAGGTGGAGCAGATTTGATTACATATACTTGTCTTAAAACAACAGCCAGGTGTCCATATGAACACTGACTTCACTGTAATCATTCCTCCTGTTCATACTGGCTATTAAAAGATCCCCTTCAAAATACTTTCACTGTAAGTGCGCACAGTCATTTTACTCATATCATGTGGATATCTGACACATTTACAGTCTTTTTTAGCATCAAATTCCCTCTTCGTGTTTTCTCGGATAGTGTTTCCCTGTTAAGTTACAGTAGAAGTATAGTAACAAAAAGAGAGACCTTAGCACTAAAGAGACTGTAACATTAAAAAGATATCTACTTGATTTGACTAATTATGATACCTGAAGCTTCATATTAACTTCAAATAAACGTTTAAATACATTTTGTAGCAGAGGGATCACTTTGGATTTCGGTCACTATCACTTACATTGTAAGTGCATTATTTAAAGATCTTCTAAATGTCAGTATGAACAATGGAAATGATTATGACAAGAAAAACCTGTTTCAGTATTTATTTGGCCACCTGACCTGAAAAACTGTTACTAATTGCACCTGAGCCTTTTGTGCTGTTTTGACACTGATTGTATTATGGTCATCAGACTGGAATAGGTGCACTGAACATATTATACACCCTAGAGTGACATAACAAATTAAAAACGAAACACCCACTATGTTACTCTGAGTAGTGTGCGAGACATCCTCAAATGATATATTAAAGTCATAAATGGCCTGCAGCTTTAATGTCCTCCTCGTACACATTTGTTTACACTCACTGTAGGAGTCAAATTCAATCACTCTCCTCTCTTATTTTAGAACAATGTGGTATGTGCTTGACCTTAACAGAGTGTAGTGTTGCCATATAACCAAACCAATCCAGTTACATAGACATAGCTATATAAATGAGCAGCTTCTTATTCACTTATTTAGAGAGTACACAGTGACACTAACGTATCAAGCCAACATGACTTCTGGCAGTCAGTCAACATGTTGTTACGGCTCACCAATCCACAATTAACCTAACACGTGTTACATCTATTATTATTAGCTCAGCTGGCCGCAACAGTCATCCTCTTTCGCCATATTTCACCAAAAATCGTGACAGTCAAACTGAAGTGGACTATTTCAGCTGCTGGTTGCTAGGCTAACATGTTTGCTAGGCTAACGTGCTAGCGCGTGTGCTAACCGGGTTAATGTCAGTAACGTTAAATTGTGACATCGTTTGACAGCAGGAGAAAATACGTCCTATCGACTATTGTGCGTAGATTAGGTTGTCTGTGTAGCTTTAAAGCGTGCTGTCATGGTTGGCTGTGTGTATCTAACGCTAGCTGTAGCCGCTGGGTGACTCTGTACAATTTGTGTGAATGAGTCGGGGCCTTTCTAGCTTAGCCTACACCCAGCGCAGCAGCAGCCGGTCAGATGTACCTGCATGCCGGGGGCCCCGGGATCCACGCCGGTGTCCAGGATAGCGATAAGCACCCCTCGGCCATCGTACTCGGGGAACCTGGTGAGATAAGACGCGGCGCCGGTTTCTTTTTTGGGGAGCAGCCCGTGAAAGGGGAACGGTTCTTCGGTAGAGTGAGCAGCCATGATCAAAAAAGAGCGACAATGAAAACAAAGCAGCGAAATGGGGAAGAAGAAGAAGAGGAGAGCAACACGGTGGGAGAGACGGGGAGGAGAGCTATGGTTTAAAGGGGCAGTGCGGTGCCCCTGTACAGCTACTTCTCTCCTGTATGACCTGGCTATTGGATCCTGATTTAGTCAACACACTCCTTATAATATTGGAGCCACAATTTAACTTTATCCTCAGATTATTTTACTGATAATCCCTCTCTGCCATCTCCAGTCTGCCATTTATCTAGCCTGAAAAGCCTTGATCCTAGATTATGGCTCCCACAAGGCCCAAATTCAACTTGTTTGTATAAAGTGATGAAAAAAATATCCAGATCCTCTACTTAAGTAAAAGTACCAGTAGAGCATTGTAAAAATAGGTAACATTTCAAGTAAGTCCTGCATGAAAAATGCTACTTAAGTAAAAGTACCACATCAAATTGAGTATTGTGAGTATTGCAATAAAAGTATATAAGTATTATGAGCTTGATGTAGTTAAACTATTACAGTGAAAGTACATAAGTATTATGAGTTATGTAGTTAAATTATTACAGTAAAAATACATAAGTATTATGAGCTTAATGTAGTATGCAGGTCCCTCTGACAGATATATTCAATTTAATTCAAGTTTATTTGTAATTTACATGTTTGCACATGAAACAAAATGTGTACTCAGGTCCAGCAGCGTATACACACACACACACACACACACACACACACACACACACACACACACACACACACACACACACACACACACACACACAGTTATAGTGAAGCATCAGTGTTAGAGCAGCATGTTACTGTTGTAGCTGCTGCTGGTGGAGTTAATTTCAACTGCTTTATAGGTCAGCTAGTTTAGTCCAGGGGTTCCCAACCTGGGGTCGGGCCCATCCAAAGGGTCACCAGATAAATCGGAGGAGAGGAAAGGCGAAATAATTGTAATACACAAATCTGTTTTTAGTTGTAGGACTTAGATTTTTGATGAAATATTGTATCATTTGAACATTTAGCCATGCATATGATCAGACTCAGTGGCCCAAAAATGTGATCTTGTTGCCAGAGGCCAGTAGTTGCTTACATTTTTACAGTAACAGCTATTTTCAACAGTAGCAAGACCTGTCAGCTGAGGAGTGTCTGCTATAAGTGTTTGTAGTTTAGGAACACACGTGGGCATTTATTGTCTAATAAACAGCTCAGGATAAAGAGAGTAAAGCAGTGTTTGGTGTCAAGAAATCCACTCCAAAGGTCAAAGGCAAACACTGTCCGTCAACACACAAACAGTCAATTATATATCCACTTGATTTGATTAACTTGCACAGCTGAAGCTTCATATCAGCTTCAGATCAACTTTAAAATACATTTGTGCACAAAAAACAAGGACTGTGGATGTTGTCCACTGTAAATGCATTAGTAAGATATTTTTAATGGCCAGTATTAGCAAGAAGAATAATTACAGTGAATAAAACAATCTTCAAATGGACACCTTATTAATGCTTTAAGACAGACTTGAGAAATTGTGAACCTGTCCTTTTTAGTATTTCAGGACAACCACACCATGCTGTTAATATTACTCTTTGGTCCACTAGATGGTGCTATATGATTGATAGTTGTGTTACTGTAGCAGTCACAGTGTGCTTCTCATTTGTCTTGTGCTGTCTGCTCTTATTAATTTTTTAAGGAGTGTCTAAACTAAATTGAAATCCCCCAAAGAAAGTTTGCAGTGCTGCTGTCACAGTCCAAAATAAATAGATTTTTTCTATAGTTAGTTAACTGATGGACTTTCATGTAAAAATATTCGGACGTTTTTATTTTCTACAGTTGCAAAGTTTAAAATGTCAGAATGGTAACATTCAAGTTAAAAATAACACATTTCGTCAACATGTACAGTAGCTTTCTGCTCCTGTGACTGCTCATGTTGGATATATTAGAGATAAATATTCATATTTAAATCAGAGCCGTATGGCTGTTTTTGTTTTCCACAGACTGAATCAGACACTTCTTCTGAGATTTAATTCATGCTCTATTCATAGAGATTTTACTTATCTTTTCCATAATACCAGGATTAACTTTGCGCATGTCAACTGCCATCTGTTCAACGCAATGTACTCTCTCACACATATACTGTATCAATACACAATGTATGTACAGGGTCTGTTTCAGTTTGCCGTTGCACTACAAAAAAAGAACAAGCCACAGCAGGGAGGGTTCGTTGTAAGTGTGCAGTTATTTTAGGTGTGCCAACGCCCTCAAACCCAGCTCTGGTGGTTGGCTTGTGCGTAATAAAACAACAGTGAGCATCCTTTCACTAATCTGCTTAGAATCAGCATCTGCCTTCACTTCCTCTTTCTGTCCACAGCTCTGCATTGTCATTCATACACATACAAACATATTCATGGACATTGCACTGTTTGATGACAGGCCTGTACTTTACATATTTTAATATCTTATCTCCCCTTTTTTCTTAGATAAATTCTACCTCCAGAATATGAGGGGCTTCTCATTTTCTGTCTTAACACACACAAACACACACAGGCTTGTGGTTTACCACAGGGCGTAGTCAACATAGCCAAACTGAAATAAATGCATGTCATAAACATCATTATTTCCCTATGTGATGCATACAGTTACAAAAAACTGTATTCTTCTCCTCCTCTGTTTGCTTGCAGATATGATACTACTTTGGTTGCCATGTCATGATAGTGGCAATTGCAAACGCTTGCACTGTAGTCTTGGTATTACATCTATGCATGCAAAGTTTTGGTCAAGAGGAAAGTTCTCAGTGTACTTGCAGGGCTAAATTGAAAGAAGTTAGAGTCTCTGCTCTCTGACTCTCCTGTCTTGCTACTAGCTGCACAGACAAGCAGCTGAAGCACTACAGAATGTGGCCAACATAAAGGACCTATAGTATTACTGTTTTCCCATGCTATTATTAAGGTGTGTTTTTTAAGTAAACCTGTCCTGAGAGGGTATTTTTACACCATGGGTAACACCATGGTTATTATCTATGAAAATAGCCACATGGCATTAGAGGAGATAGCCAGCACAGGAACTGTGACACTGATATGCACACAGAGGCCCAACATACACTTTCAAAGAGCTGTAGTGCATGTTGGGGTTGTTGCTGTGTGGAGAGTGTAAATTCTTCTCCTGAGGAGGATCTAACAGGCTAAGAGGAGCGATGAGACATATAGTCTAATTAGATTTAGAGCTATTCTAAAGGAGTCAGAGTTAATCCCAACACCTTGGCCAGCAGAAGCACCGGAGCTGACAGCGTTATTCCCGGTAGAGGGGCTGTCCGACTGCTCTTTAGTCCCACATCTTTTACTGGGTTGGGCTTGGCCAGCTGGGTTTGTAGAGTGTTCCAGACTAGAGTCGGGCTATTTTGAGGAATGTGGTCATCGTGATCTCAGAGGCGTGGCCCAACGGCTCAACTATGGGCTGATGATGACCCTGTGCCTTTCACCTGAATGGATCTTAAATCTTGTCGAGACATCCGTCCCACCGGGCAGGCCAACACCTTGTCCATTCTTCCTTCTGTTAAATTTGGCCCAAGATCAGAGTCAACAGGAAAATAGGGACCACTTATTCTTTCCAGGCTATTGCTGTCTTGTTTTATGACTGCCATTCACAACACTTTGTTTTAGAGCACTTCTATAATTGCCTTGGCCATGGGGGTTAGGTTTCCATTAGCTTCTTTTGTTCTGTCTGTCAGCAAAGCTGTAGTGGTAACATCATGAAACTTTAAGAGACAGAAAATTCAAAATAAGAACTGTACTTACCTTAAAGTTTTGATGTTTTGTCTCAGTGTAATACTATATTGGGATATTATTCAGGCAGTGAAGATTTGCATGCTGGAAATATCTTCTTGAACAGAATAATATGAATGGAAAACAAAGAAACAGGAATGAAAAATTGATTTATTGCTTCAGTATTGTTGGTTGGTGTCAGCTATTTCTTGTGTACATGGATGAAATTGAGGTTGTTTTAAACATAACACATGAATAAACAAATCTTTTTTTATAAACCACCCAAAGACCTAGCGAAGGCAAGTTGATACTTAACGAATTAGATAATTTGTTTTGGCTTTGTGCATATTGTTAGTGTTTCACGTTTCTGTCACTATAAGGCTACATTAAAAAACAACAACTGATAATCAATTCACATTTGGTTCAAGAGGCCAAATCTGATGTCTATTGACTCTCCCCACAATAGCTTCAAATGTTATTATACTGCATGGCATTGCATACAGCATGTCCTGAGTTTGGCATTGTTCATAGTAACAATGTAGGGCTTATGCTAAGTTGTTTACAGTTTATAAAGTTCAGGTCATGGTGACAGCAACACATAATTTTCTCCCCAGCAATAATGACTTAAAGATGGTTCCTGTGGTACATGATCTGTTTTGTTTCTGTAAGCATCTGCAGTCCATTTGATGTAGGCAACAATCAGGGGAGATCCAGTAGAGTCAGGCCCATGCTGCTGCATGTGGGGCCCATGTAGGGGACCAGGGGGTAGCGCTCCTTTCGCTCCACAGCCATAGATGATGCAGGGCCAATGCTCAGAGAAGGAGGTACAAATAATGATGTATGGCTGATGTATATGAGTGTGATGACCTAGCTCTGCCAGTGGCTACACTTATATTTTCTAAATCACTCAACCTTATGGGACAGTTCTTGTCAGTACTAAGTCAAGGATCCTTATGATGCTGCAGCCTGTGTATGAGGGGTGATTAATACCAGTGAGCAGCAGGAAGAGAAGAAGAAATGTGATCAAAGGATTTGGTAGAACGCACATTTCAATGGGATAAAGAGATTAGTATGTTGGCACCACTGGTTTTGGCAGAAAATGGTAGTTGCCACATTGTGTTTTGACAAAGTTTTTTGGTGAGTTCTGCCAAAGTCAAAGAAACTTGAAGTTGTATTTAATCTTGAAATTAAAACAATTCACTGGCTTTTTCACAACCAAAATCAACTTTATTGCCAAGTACATGGACACAAAAGTCGTAAATTTGAGTCCAGTTACTGTAGTACACATGCTGAGAACAAATTTACAGCCGGATACATATGACGTGACTTTTTATCGTTACATAGACTTTAACATTCAACTGCTTCATGGCTGCCCTAAACACAATGCAGACACCAGTAAACATTTCAGAAAATATTATCTGGTTTTCAGCTGTGTGAGGTTTCAGCAAGTCAGACAGCTGAATGAGTGAGTGAATTTTTCCCCTTTAATTAAAGCTACCCTTACCTTTGTTACATTTTTACACATGTTTTTGTTTAGGTTAAAATGCTATTAATAAGGTAATGGCACTCTAAAATGTTAGAGACATCCACCAGGCATAGAAACTCATCATTATTCCATTCTCATAATATTCATAATATTCTGTGAAAACTCTCTATGGCTAAGCAACCTGCCTGTTTTCCCCTTCCGCATTACATAATCGCGCGCGCACCCCCACCCGGAAGAGAGTCTGTTGTCAAAGTGCTGTGTGAAATGCAAGAAAGGTAAGAGTCGCTTTAACAGAAGCTGCAGGTCTTTGCATACAGCAGCAAAAAGGTGAAGTTATGGATTGTCCCTGTTTCATCTTCTCCATCTGTTTCAGTCTAATTTGGTTTTGTCATAGAACATGATATATAACATCATCATTGTATTATATTTATTATCATCAAAAATGTTTTGATATTATTATACAACTTAAAAGAAACTGTGACAAGTCATAACTCCAGTTTCATATTTCAATACCAAATTTGAGTTTCAGTTAGTCATAATTTAAATGAGATAGCTGGTCACCTTATATAAATAGCTGATAAGCAATATAAATGGTTGATAAATCATTAACTGACCCTTTTCAAATCATGAATGAGCCATTAATTACAATATCTTTTGGGTTGCCAGGAAAAAGAGAATCCTCCTCCAACATCAAGCTTCTTTTTTTTTTTATTATTATCAGACAGTATCTAATCCACAATGCAAATGTGGCTACAAACTGCACTGCAAAGCAAATAGCGTCATCCTGCCTGTCCCATTTGCATGTATGTGAGTTAGGTCATATTGATACAGTCCCCATCTATGCAAATAAGCATCGTTGCAAAAACCTATCTAATTCACAAAGACCAGCATCAATTGCCACATGCAGTTAGGGTGAAGATGTTGATGTGTTCAGAGAGTTGGTGTTAAGGGCTCTCTCTCTCTCTTACTCTTTTTGTCTGTCTGTTTGTCTGTCTGTCTGTCTGTCTGTCTGTCTGTCTGTCTGTCTGTCTGTCTGCCTGTCTGTCTGTCTGTCTGTCTCTCTCTCTTTCTCTCTCTCTCTCTCTCTCTCTCTCTCTCTCTCTCTCTCTCTCTCTCTCTCTCTCTCTCTCTCTCTCTGAAGACTTTAACATTATTGAATTGAAAGGCTATTTAATGATATCAAGGGCGAAATCTAAAGCCGTTGGGCTACTTAAAATATTTTCAGTTACTTAAAAATAATATTGTTCTGACAGCTCTGGTGGAGATCAGGGTTTCGTCGATAAGCTCTGATTTATTACAAACAAATCCCACCGTATGAAGTTTTCAGTATGGGACTTTTACAGTGCATTATAGTATATTGCTCTTTGTTGTAAAATATGTTTTAAAATCGTAATCCTGCTAAATAATACCCTTTTTTACTAAATATACCTGTAATCTGGGGCGGCTGTGGCTCAGGAGGTATAGCGGTCGTCCTCCAATTGGAAGATTGGCGGTTCGATTCCCGGCTCCTCCAGTCTACATGTCGATGTGTCCTTGGGCAAGACACTTAACCCCTAATTGCTCCCATTGCTGTGCCAACGGTGTATGAATGCGAGTGAATGGTTAGCTTCCTCCTGATGTGCAGGTTGGCACCCTGTGTGGTAGCGCCTGCCATCAGTGTATGAATGTGTGTGAATGGGGTGAATGAGTTGTAGTGTAAAGCACTTTGAGTGGTCGAAAAGACTAGAAAGGCGCTATATAAGTACAGTACAGTCCATTTACCATTTACCATTTAATCTGATTACGTCTTTTTTTTCTCTCACACTGTAACAGAAGACGGTTACCT